>NC_133622.1:21918288-22138995 GCF_048593235.1 Sminthopsis crassicaudata | reverse complement strand
CAGGATATTATGTTTAACAAATCAACTCAGAACTCTAGTGGAACATTTCAAACTCCAAAGCCCAAATATGTCTTCCGATTTAAATTCTAAGTACCTTAAGGATGGCAACAGTGTTTTACAGCTCCACTTTTATCCCCCACACCCTCCCTACCTCCTTCAGCAAGATCTTAAGGAAGTGTTTAATATGGGGGTAAAGGGTTTAATAAACACTGGCTGATGCACTGAAATGCTCAAAAGGGACATATAATAAGCATTACAAAAAGCCTATAAAGCAGATGTGCCTCAGAATCCCGGGTAAAAAGCAATCTGACAACTAACTACCATTCATTCCTTTATCTGCCCACACTCAAGACAATCATAGTTTAGTGACTTACCTAGGGTCACATAGCTAGTAAGTGGCAAAGACCTCAGGTCAGGTTCGAACTCCTGATTCCAAGACTGCTGCTCTATCCACTGTACTACCTAACTGCCACCACTATTCATTCCTACCATGCCCAATCAATAAAAATTAAGTATAGGGGCCATCTCATAGTAATATGAACTTGGGAGATAATCTCTAGAAGAGATATACTATATGTAATATTTATGTATATAAATATATTTATATATACAATTATATATACATATATACTATGTATAAAAATATAAACAGGATAAAAAAAAGAGGCCATCAGAACAAGGAAAGCAGTAGGCAGGAGATGGAGAAAGGCTTCTTAAAGAAAGTGAGACAAACTGACACTTATCAATTAATCAAGCCAGAAATATTTATTATAAGCCCACTATGTGGGCATCTAGCATCTCTTTGCACATTGCACAAAATAAATTTAAGGTTACCTACTAAGTCTAAGTTGTGTGACATTTTTTCCCATCAACATTCATACCTGTCCTAGTGCACTTCCATTATTTCATTAGTCAAAACTATTTGAAGTTTTCTTGACAAAAGAAATTAAATTGTTTTGCCATTAGCTTCTCCAGCTTATTTTTACAAATGAGGAAACTGAAATAAAAAAGATTAAATGATCATAGCTAGGAAAAGTCTAAGACCAGAATAACATTCAGGAAAATGAGTCTTCCTGACTTTTAAGTATGCTACTCTCTTTATTGGACCACAGTCTTGGGCCATTTAAATAAGACATCTTTAAATGCAATGAAATATTCCCTCTCCCTTATTTTTTTATTTTATTTTTTGGTCCTGTCTGTCTTTGTCTCTATCTCTCTCTCTCTTTCTCTGTTTCTGTCTCTCTCTACAAATATATAGTTATCTTTATGTAGATTCCACTTTTTGGTAATTTTATTTCTTAATGTACCTGTACTGACTTCAAATGAGTAAAGTAAGTGTTCAGAAATAGTTTCCAAAGGCAGCTAGATGGCCCATTGGATACAGCCCTAACTTAGAAGTCAGGAGGACCTGAGTTCAAATCTGGGTTCACACACTTAACAACTCCTAGTTGTATGATCCTGCCCAAGTCACTTAACCCCAATTCCATAACCAAAAAAAAAAAAAAAAAAAAGAAAGACAGAAATATATCTATCTTACCCTCGGAGACATTTGAAAAAGTAGGCTGACATTTAATAGGCCTTATCTAATAGTCCCTTGCTTAACCTACAGAAGGTTGAGAAACTAGGAAAAAGTGACCACATCTTTCTAAAGAGGTGTCAATTTTTTTATTTTTATTTTTTTTAAGATGAAATCTTTCCTAATTTTCACCCTAGTCTGGAAACATAGGAAAAAGCACTGAATAGATCAAAGGTGAGCTTGAAACTGTCAAGAGATTTCCCTTTTGTACACACAGACAGCCTTAAAGAGAAGTGGCCTAGCAGGGGTTGGAAAAGTGAACTTTTCCCACCTGATTTCTCTAGCCAGGCACTTTTAAATTGTGTAGGAAGAATGTTTCCACTGAGTTCCCTTTGGAACAGAATCTGTGGGAGAATTGGCTCCAACTGAGTGGGAGGTGAAGTAACCGTGGTCTTGAATTTGTTAGTTCAGCCAAAAGTCTGTAACGGAAACTCTATTTCAGAATTCATCTATGGTATTACTGCACTAGTCCAGTCTTACAAATTGTACTTTATTTCTATCAGTGAAACTATAAAGGAACTCTTCTGTTGCCCACTATGTCCCTTACTTCCTTCTATTAGGTGTTTTCCTCCCTCTTCTCTGTTCTATTTGAATTCCTTTGCATCTGCTTCTTCCTCTTTTCCCTTTTCCTGTTGACCATTCTCTTAATCCTTTTTTGTTCTCTCTTCTCTCTTCTTTTACCTCTTCTTTTTTTCTTCTTCCTCCTTTTCTGATCTTTTCTGCCTCTGAACTTAATGAATTGCTAACCACAGAAATATGTTCTCACATCTTTACGAAAGCTCCGTCTCTTGGTCAAAACTACAACAGATTACTACAGAAGAAGACAATTTCTCTACCTGTGACAGCCAATATAACAGTCTGTCTTACATTGACAGTCAAGTGGGAGAATTTCTCTGCCTTTAAATCTGTGCATAACAGCAAACTGTCTTGTCTGTACAATCCAAACAAATCTTAAAGAGAAAGAGAAAGCACACACCTAATGTTTTGCTATTACTTTTCTACCCATAAAAGACATGGAGAAAAATCAAAGCAGCATTCACAGGATTCCTTATAATCATCAAGAATATCTTCCATTCTGTTAATTGATATAACTGAAACATATTTAAAGTTTTGCTAAAAGATAAACTACTGGAGGCTTTCGATTTCAACACAGGCTGTATTGCTCATCCTACTTCTCCTTTCTTTCCCAAAAATGCAGATTGTATTGAAGTAAGTTCAGGAATAACAGAAGGATTCTAAATTGCCCATCTTCCCTTCTCAATATCCCTGGACTGACAGAAGATTCTTCTGGAAGCTTTTTTTCTTTCCTTCCAATCACTCTTTCATATATTTTTCTCAATAAGAGATTTTCAAAATTTGGCAAATTTCCCTTTTAGAGGTTTTTGAATTCAGAGGTAGCTCTGTATGTGGCAAAGAAAAAAGGGGGGCTGACTCCTACCAAATAATTCATCTTGTAGAGTTCAGAGACATCCATTCTAGATTATTCAGCCCTTTCTCTTCCCTCCAAACCAACCCTCCAAATCCGTCACAGAAAAGGATTTTGGAGATTTTATATTCTCCTCAAATCAATAACATTAAACAATCACCATCAGTATATATAGTGTTTAGCCATAGCCCAGATTTCCTTCTTGAAAACTTTGGCCTTGCCTCATATCCTACGGTATCTGTTAGATCAACAGTGCTGTTAGCTGAGCAGTATTATTATTAATCATTTTTACTGCACTTTTATGTCACTTTTATTAACTTGAGAGAAGCATCATCTAAGGTGAATTATCAACATCGTGCTGTTTTTCTAGCCATGTATATTGTGGTCAAATAGGTTGAACATACATATTTCCAAGGGAAGTATTTTTATAGCTCCTATCTTGTGCCAGGAACTGTGTTAAGCTTACTTCAGCAGGGAAATCAGTCTTTCTTAAGATACAATTGCCATAAGAATGAACCGTAAAGTAAAAATTATATTTCAGCCGTTGATATTGCTCTTTAAAACATTTATTCATTCTACTACATGTATCATAGGACCTCAATTACGCATTTTTTTGGCTGAGATTGTTCCCTAAATTAACATGAAATGTATTGAAGGTGATAGTCCTGATGTAAAGTGGAAATGAATCACAATCACCTAGATATGAACATTTGGTGACCATCCCACGCTCTAGTTTCTGATTCACTTAGGCCTTATCATCAAGAAAGCACAGGGTATCTCTCCTAGCAATTCCTCCAAGATGGTGAACCTAAGCATTCCGTGTGAAGATAGAGCACTGGAAATTTCCCTCAAAGCGGGACTCATTGTCACTCACCTCACTTTGCTGTCATAAATTGGTTGATTATTTTTGTGGTTGATGTTTTATGCTATTCTAGCGTTTCATGCTCACATGACTCTTAGAGTTAGAAAATGATCATCAATTTTAAAATAGTTCTTAGAGAAACAAATGAAAGCTCTTTTTTGCTCATTTTCTTCAAGTTTAAAATTAAGCTGACTGATCCAGTTCCTCTTTTTTTCTTCCTATTTCTGTAATATAAATCTATTTCAACTGGCAATTATTTTTTTATCTCCTCATAAAGCTCTAATTTAAAAAGAAAGGTATCTAAAAATTGTTCCTGTTTTCATGCATAGGAAGAATATTATCATCCTATGCAAGTCACTGGTAATTGTAAGAGACCTAAGTTGACACAGACATCGAACTGGTTTATGTGAAGAGGAATAGATGTTTATTTTAATCCTTTTTTCTTTTCTTGACTTCAATATTTGTTGTGAGATTCTAAAGGAGATATTACTAAAAAAAGAAATCCTTATATATTAGTAATGATGCCTTTATAGTTCAGGTGCTGCTGAAGTTATTTGACATTGCTTTGTTGAATTTAGGACACTTTTCTCCTGCTGCACTTTGTAAACATGACCATCTGTTTAAACACTTTTTAAAGTGGTATATATGCTTCTAGCAAATGTCAGCTTCTTGAGGGAAATGTATATATCTTTTTACATTTCTAGAACCTAGTCTACAAACTGAAACACAATAGGTACCTAATCAGTGCTTGTGGGATTGAATTTGTATCATATTGAATTTATTAGAAATAATAAAACTGAAGATCCCAAATAAACTGGTTGCTTCTTTCAATAATATTATAGAGTTTACACATTTATTACCTATTAACCATTTTCTACATACTCCCACAGGAGCATCAATAAAGAGACAAAATTACTTCTGTATGGGTGACATTAAATTGAGTCACTAAATTTACATTTTATTGCAAATCAACAGAGAGAGATAAAGTCAGGGTTAAAGGGAAACAAATTGTTAACCTCTCTCTCTTTCTCTTCTCTCTTTTTCTCTCTTATATTTGCTTCTAACACCACTACATACAGCTCAAAAATGTATTTTATCTTAATTTGATCATCTTCCTGGGTGCCTTTTATAAACAAGATAAGAGAATAAGAAAACACATAAGAACAGTCATGATTTACTGCATTTCCTAGGAGCCTGGAAGTGAGATTGCAAGTGTTTATTATAATAAAGCTGATTGGATTGTATAACTTGGTGATTCATGGGTAGCTCACAAACAGGTCTACTTGGAAAAGTCTGTTTAGGTTGGAACCATAGAGCACAAATTCGTTCCCTGTTCCCCACCCTAAGGTAATTGCTTTAGGATACAGAGACAAAAAGCTATGATTGGTACTGGAGGAAGGGGAGTAGAAAACAGAATCAACTATTTGAACTCAGATGATTCCCTCATGGAAAACAAACAAATAGGTGAAAGTACACCGTGAAAGCTAAGAGAAGTTGGAATTTGAACAATTGTTTCATTGATTTTGCCAATCTTAATGGAGAATCCCGATAATGAATTTACACCTGTTGGAACCTAGATTACCTATCTAGACTCATTGCTTAATTCTGTTGAGGAGGGTGAAAGTTGTTTATGTGTGTTCTTTGATATTAGTTAGAGTTGTTTAGCATGAAGAAGATGAAGAAGATTGAATTTTCCTTTTTTTTGGCTTAGGATTAAGATACTTCCCCACGGTCACACAGCCAGGAAGTGTTAAGAGTCTGAACTGGATTTGAACTCAGGACCCCCTGATTTCAGGGCTGGTGCTCTAACCACTGCACCACCTAGTTGCTCCTTAAGTTTTCAATTAGATATAAGAAATGCTGCACAAGTTGGATGTGTACGGAGAATCAGTACAAACTCAACTGGTGATAACTGTCTGATGAACTTGACCAGCTGAAACAGTCCATCTGCAATTTTTTTTTTTTTTTTAAGACTAATTATTTGGGCAGATCATATTAGTTTGTCTTTCTCTGGACCTGATAAATTATCTAAAACACTTTGACAACTATACTTGATAGTAAGGTGAAATTTTAAAAGTTCTTTGAAATGAAAATGTACAGATTATTTGCAGATTTAATTACATCTAGGATTTCCCCATTAAAATCATCTCCAAACCATAGTAAAGAAGATCTAAACTCTTCCTGTCTCTTACTGCTACCAATCATCAAAATTGATTTTTCATAATTCAAACTCATTCTCGACTTCTCTAATCTACACCTCAAAATCTCCATTTGCTCATTGCTCATCCCTTCGTATTCATATTATGTGTCTATGCTTTGATTGTTTGTCTCTTGTGTTTTCCGGCTTATCTTTAAAAAAAATTGCAAAGCTATGATTTGTAGCTACTGGAAGACATTCACTCCACAAATTTTTCATAGATTGATAAATTAATTAAGATTCTGTAAATGAAATAAATTTCTAAAATAGTCTTAGTTTCGCACCCTGAAGGATTTTTTTTAATTGAGTGGTGTAGAAAGGGAAAATAATAAGATCTTCATATAACCATGTAGAAAAAATTGAAGAATGCACTGTCAATTTCCTCATCTCTTAGTATGCTTTATTATTTTATTAACACCACCACTACCTTTGTGAATACACAAATCTTCTTTCAATGACATTTTACTTAGGTGATATTTCTATAGAGTATTTCATGTTTGGTCCATCTGTGATCCTTTGAAGTCCCATCCAAAATGGAGAGACAATGGCAAGTGAAACTTAAAAGTAGCTGAACTACAGAAACATTCGTTTTCCTAATGTCTTGAGTTCTAATATCATTTGCTTCTTAAATGCGAAAAAAAGTATGTGGCAGTCTATTAATCATTTTTCTGGGGTGGATACTATTTCCTTTCCCTGAACAAGATTTTCTAAAAATATATATTGTAAAAATATAAAAATCAGTATAGAGGGGTAGGGGAATAGGAGGAGGATGACAACATGAAACAGATACAGGGGAAACAAGGACATGTTAATACCTACCAATTTACTCAATGAAATAAAATAACTATGAGTGTTAAGGATGAGAACTGGTAAAAATAAGTAAATGAGTAAAATTAAATCAATAGAAAAATAAGACTGTATAGCAGAAAACAAACAACTATATATATATAGATATCTATCTATCTATACATATATATGTGTATATATATATATATAGATATATAGATATGTGCAAACTGGCTGCCAATACAGTAAGAAAGTTGATTGGACAATAGGAAGCAAGATATGTAAGTAAAGATAAATTTATTTGACTGAGTTTGTTTACCCCCTAATATTTCTCTGGTTCTAACTTTTAAAAAAAAATTGACGTTTTCCTGTTCTATCATTATTTTGGACTATAACAAAGTTACTTTACCATATATTTGCTTAGACTTTTTTTTTTTGGTCTTAAATTTTAAAGTACTTGAAATGATTCAAGGGAAAAAAAAATAGGGCTAACCATTTTGATTACCTGATTACTTCGGGATGTAGAATAGGCAAGAAAACTGTTCTAGAATTTATTTTGATGAAAATGAGTAATACAAGATTCCCACAGAGCTGCGGAACTGAACAATTACTGGGGCAGCATCTCTTTTTTTTTTTTTTTTTTCCTTCTTTTTTTTGTTCCACCATATTTGAATGAAATCCAAATCAAAGCATTCTTCATCAAACTGGCATATCAATTCATTTACTTCTTTTCCAATGAAAACAGAATTATCTGTCAGACAGAGAGTAGACTTACAATGGGGAAACCATTTGAACATGTTATATTTTAATTTGCAGAGACAAAAATGACAAGCAATTTATTTACATAAAACTGTACAAAAGCAAATTAAATTATGTAAAATATTTCATAAATAGAGTTGGACTAGCGTTTAATACATTTTGCATGTTTAGCATAGTTGCGTGCATAGTGACTCATAATAAACGATGATAAATTGTTCTCTGCTTCACTATCAACATCCAAGTTGCAGAACAATAGTCAATGATTAATATTACAAACAGAGCGTACCACACTGAATGCAAGTGCTTTAAAATTTAGGAAAAGTTGTCTGAAAGTGTACCCCAGGTAGGTGGGAAATGATGCCTTCTTCCAGATGTTTGATACCCTTGCCAGGGACACAACTGAAATGCTTTGCTACTTTCAAGTCCATTTTCTCTTCTCCTTTTCTTAGGGACACATTGTATATTTATCACTGATTCTATGTAAGTAGAACGATTTTGTTCCAATTTCCCATGATGGTTTTAAGATAGCTGCCCATTTCACGGCAGTTTCTTAGGGTGTCTGTACATATGCGTGTGTGCATGTTTTCCTACAGAACATCTTCCTAGGGTAATCTTTCAGCCAGACATCTTTAGCTCCATTTTAATTCCTTCCCACATAAAAATAATGCCTCCCCTGTTTTTTGAAACTCAGGCAGCAGGCCAGTCAGAAACTATATCGAATAAATATATATCGCTACTTGAGATCCAGAATGAACATCGGATTTCTGATCGAAGTTACAGACGTTAATACATATATAAAGTTATATAATTATGCATCAATCTATAAACGTGTCCTAATGTAAAATGCATGCAAAGTTCATTTGGGTTTCCTGTGTACAGAAAATAATCGATTTATTATATACTGTACAACCAAAGTGGAATGGTAGCTAAAAACAATAACAACAAAATCTGAAATCGTTTCTTTTTGTAGAATGGACTGAACACACGTGGCAAAAGCCAACCTGGGTTACTATCGCAACATACGCTATAGTTCCCTTCTGATATCTCTTGGGCAGCCCATTCAAGCTTGTTTTAAGAATGAAAGATATTTAAGACTGGGCCATTATCTGAGTTTGGCAGAAGGCAAATTCTTTTTTAATATATTATTTATCATTTTTCAGAAAATAAACACGGATAAATATACAGGTTCAAAAAAGTTGGGAATAGCCCGTTACCCCTCAGTGTCCAAACCCAACCACCACGTTAACCGTAACGACAGGTAGAAAAGGCACAATTGCATATTTTGCATTCACTCTTTGAATTTATTTTTTTGTTTGTTTTTGTTTTTTTAAAAAGCACTCTATATGTGGAGTGGCACCAGATTCAGCCTATTTAAAATTAAAAAAAATACAAACACAAAATATATTTCTGTGTCATGCCAGTTCATAATAGTAATAAACATGTTATGATGGCTAGTTCTACTGGAATTGCTGTGAATACTTACAGTACACTTAATTTTATTCTTTCACACCCATTTTAGTTCTAAGGAGATTCGCACAAGTTAGATGACTTAATGACATGACCAATTTTGATACGGTGCAAACATCGGTGAGTGACTGCTGATCCAATTAATCTGAAGGTCCAGTGTGACCCGTATTAGCTTTGTAGACAAAAGGGTTTAAAGACATATTGAAACAAGCTACCTAGAGGTTTTTCAAGTGTCTCTTCCAAGAAAGAAAAAAATCCTATTGAAGCAAAAAAAAAATATTTTTGAACATCTGTGTTATGCAATTGAGTATTCTGTTGAAACGTGCAAGAAAAATATGTATACATTATTACATAAGTATCTTTAGAAGCATTTTTCTTAATAGGTACTTACAGATTATACAAGGCAGTACTGCTTTAATGCAGTTTCCTATCAAAGTACTAGAACTTCAACTTTCCATAATGTAAATAATAATCAAACATGAAAATGTTCAATTATTAATATTTTAGTCTTATTTGTCCCTCAAGTCCATGTCCCCATTCATCCTAACTACTATACACAAACTAACACTGAAACAAAAACCTTAACGCTGGAAAGAGCAAAATGGAATGGCCCTAAGTCCCCTCCCTCCCCATTCCCTCCCCTTCCCCACGACCCAAAAGAGGAGAAGTAGTTTTCAGAGATAAACATTGCGATGACTTGTACTGAACTGTTATTCCAGGCTGCTTAACTTGATAGTCTAAGTAGTTCCACGAAGCAAGAAACTAGGCAAAACTACATTGGGACTACAATTTGCTAGAAAGCCATCTAGCCTAGCCATCCCTTTACACCGGGCTATAGCTATTCAGAGATTTGAATGTTTGCTCTCTTCCGTGTTATTCCCCATTTTGCTGATTGTCGATTTCATTTGAATGTCCCAGCTCCATTTTAAACTGTCCTAAATCTTCATCTACAGAGCAGATGGCTCAAGTTCTGCACTCTGTTATTTTTTATTGCACACAAAACCTGTATCTGTTCCGTCTTTCTTTAAGATGTGCGTCCTGTGAGAAATGTCACAGCCCAGAGCTCATTTCTTTCGTGTTTAGTTTGGAATGCTTTGTAATTCGTCTCGAGTGGCTGTGTAAGTATCGGATCGGTGTTAAAGTCCATCAGACTTTGTCACCTTCCTCAAAAGCTATGAGTCTTGACATTCCGTATTACACAGGACTCAGGTTTAATGCACTTTTGTTTGAAGAATATTGGCGTTGGACCATTGACCAAAGCAACTGATAATCTGTAAGGTGGATGGAAAGTCCAGTAAGCCTACCCTGGATCCTGGGGGGGGATGGTGGGAGGGGATGGGGAAGATGACATTGGACTTAATTCGCAAGATGCTTATACCAATAAATCATCTTTCTGTACTTCCCTCCTCCCCCAACCCATGACCCCTAATTTCTATGACTTTGAAAAATGTTATCTTCCCTGATAATATTACCCAGAACTAGCACAGGACCTGCATTGCCTCTTATGGCATCAGCAAATATGCTGACGAGCTCCTTTTGAGGATTTCAACTAAAATTCACTTAAAAAAATTATTTTCTGGACTAAGTGGCTCGGATTCTATGCCAAACGAAATCTATCTGTTATGGATGCATATCGCTTTTTGTGGGTGAGATGGCGTTCTAAGTCAAGACCAAAAACATTTTATAATTCCCCTGATCCGCGGTACGATCTTTGGCCTTTAAATGACTGAAATTGTCCCAGATAGGTGCGAATGTTGGTCTTGTCCAAAGAAAATGTAAGCTCAACAGGTGATCGATAGTTAGTATGATGCATGGGATGCTAATCTGTTTCTGCAAACGGTAATTAATTATGCATATAGAGAGAACATCCTGTCTATGAATGGAATTGACCTCAGAGTTAATTATTTGATAGGGAAATACACCACGTTTTAGACTGCAGTCTCCGGCTGCAAGTGATTTTTCCGTTACCAGCCTCGGGTGAGAATATTAAAGCTGTGGTCTTCAGAAAGTGCTTAGTAATAGTTAGACCTTTCTAGTAACTGGACCTAGAATTTGGAAGGTTTGAGGCAGATTGTTCTAACGGGGATCGACCGTGTTCTGATGGTGTCATTTGGAGTATACTTTTTTTTTTTTTTTTTTTTCTTTCTTCTGACCTGTTATTCTCAATCAGTCAGACGACAATCAAACTAATCAGAATGATTAAAGTCATGCTTCAGCATCTGGGATAAAGACAGTGTGCTGTGTTCTGCTAATCAGGCTTATTACCATGAACGAAACTTGCAACCATCAATTTTTTTTTTGGGGGGGGGAGGAATCGGTGAGGGGATTAGACATGCAAGTAACAACAATGGTTTCTACATTGTACATCATCATCAGGCAAACGGTATAATTAAGTGCCTGATGTGGAGGCAGAAGTGGCAGGCCAGCTTTGTCTCTTTGGTAGCCCCCCTTTTTATTTTATTTTTTTTGAGTTACATTGTTTTGATTTTTTTTTTAAGGTTTGCCCCTTTTTCTTTCTCTTACATGAAAGACCCTTATTGTTGCTTCTGAAAGCCTACAGGTAAACTTCTCTTCTAGTGAGAGTGTTGACAGGAGATGGCTTGTACTCCCCCGTCTTCGTCAGGGGAATATCCTCTGGGTTGGCTTCCTCATTTTTGCTGAAATTAGCTGCACTGAAGGTCTCATACGATGAGGTCAACTTTTTGTTAAGGAGGTTTCTGTTGCGGTCACCCATGAGAGAGGCTTCTCCGTTGGCCAGCTTTTCCTGGCTGCCCCGCTCATCGACGGGCATGAATGTGGAGAGTTTTGGCTGGCTTTTCTGCTTCCTTTCAGGTGAAGTACGGACTGGCATCCAGCAGGAGTCTGAGTGACCGTATTCATCACACTCTCGGGTGCACTTCCCTGTCAGGGCTACATCTGGCAGAGGCCTTGAGTCTGAAATAAGAGCAGAACGAGCCTTTAAGAATAAAAGTCACCTTTCATCAACTCTTCTATTGCTTCAAAATAAAGAAATAGCCATAAATTCCCTCCTACTGAACCATTTTCATCCCACCACCCTTAAACCTTGGTGTGTATGTGTGAACGATTCTAATATTTCACTACAGCCACATATAGAATCCTCAGCTGAAAATAAACATACATACATACATACAGATACACACATGTAAATATGTAATATACAAACATAGGTTTTGCATTGACATTGTGTATTTTACTAAATAATAACTGAGCAAAAGGTTCGCTTCAAAACTATATGTAATCGGGGACTAAGATAGAGCAGGATGGATGATATAGTCACATACTAGATAATGACAGCGTTCCAATATATTTCTGCTTTCTTTTTTGCACAGAAAATAAACCTAAACAGAATAGAGAAATAGATTAAAATGTGTGTGATTTATCCCAGAGGGAGAAAAAGAATACTCTTTGCAAATATAATCTCTTAGTCTGTAATGTCTTATATATGGAATTTGTGAAAATGCAAAACCTTATATTTAAAAACTTTTCAAATTTAAATGGATACCACTTCATGTAACCAGAATTATAAATGAAAAATACAAATGAAGAATGAGCAAGAGCACAAAAACAATCCCCCCCATATTTTCAGATGATCTATTATGTATGTGATATAGGAAAAATCTCCCTCAAAAAATGGTTGCCAAAGTGTTTGCTGAATAGAAAACTCATACAAATGGGGCGTGTTGTACAAATGCAGCCATTTCTCGGACCTTTTTGGTGTTATATAACATCCATGTGTAATTAATTGAATAAGTTTGCTATCTGCACCAAGATGGAATGAGAAATGAATGCTCCTTCTATGTATGTAGTTAATAGTTAAATCCTTTCTGATCAGTAATTGATGCCCGTCATGATCTTTCCTATCTTCAAAGACATATGTGTGTGATTTAAATAACACTATATGTTTTTGTTGAGGAAAATGACTTCAAGATTTCTCAGTGTTGATATTTAAATCTGTTTTGTGCTGCTGCTTTTTTATGAGCTTTCTATGCTGCAAAAAAAGGAGAGACACCTCTGTATACCATTTAATAACTTTTATAGTTTTGTTTATAGCCAAACAAAAGCTCATAATACGACTGAGCTCCATTTTATATCATACTGTATCATTTTATTATATGGCTTGGGGATTACATAATCTATTCTTGCAGCCAAATTTTGCTCCAAAGAATATATTCACAAGGGTTGAAATCAATAATGTTTACATATACACAACCTTTGGCAGGCTTGGGCTCTTTGTAAACTCTTCATGATAAATCTAGATGATACTCTTTGTTGTTTTTATCTATAATGCATCATTAAATGATCCCTTCTCTTTGTATTTGCATTAAATTTATTATGTTTTAGCCAGTGAAATTTCCTAACTTTAGTCACATCAATTATCACTACCATTTTTTTTCTTTTTCAGTTATGGAAAACAGAAACATTGATATTTGTCGGCCCATCGATTCCCGAATAACTATAGCCTGGCAATGTGGAGAATCCCCTGAAGATGTTTCCATTGTTCATCATAGGAAACAGTAATAATTTTTTCTCTCACTTGTGAAAGGTAAGATAGAAAGACAGTAATGTAGTACTGTCATACAAGCTATTATTTGATATTTAAGTGTTTAAATACTCAATTTTGCTGAAAAAAAGACAAATAATTTCCCACTTTCTAATTTTAAAAATTAAATTATTTCATTCATTTAATTCCATGTTTGTATGTTGTTAATATCACAAGATTTATAGCTATTTTAATCAGGCTTGCTAATTAATCTAACAAACACAAAATATTACATAAGATGCAAGTATAAAGTACATTATTTTAAAATATATCTAGCAATATTGAAATTCTTTTAAAAGCTCCCTTTAAATACAAATTTTACATTCAGAATTTTTTTTTCTCTCTAATTTTGGTTTTACCTTCATTGCATTAATAACTGTAAATTTTTTTTTTTTCTGTGACTGTGTACTAATGTTCTGGAAATTCTATGATCTAGCATTTTCAGATTGATTCTTTCTGTCAAATTCTCTTGTCATAATACCTTGCTCAAGTGAACCCTAACTGTTATATATTCATCCCCTTAAATTTATTTAAAACTCATGCATTTGGTGTCAAACTCGGCTTATCAAAGATCCCATTAGCTACAAAGGAGGCTAGTTTTCAGGGATTAATTTGTATTTTCAGTTTGCAATGCATTACACTATTGTTTTCCTTTGTTATGTGATGCAATTAGACATGGTTAGTAGCGTTATATTAATACACTGAAAACTCATCTTACATTTTGTTTAACTTATGCACCTAAACTACTTACTGCTCACAAGTAATTAAATCTATTTTCATTGATTCAACTTCCAATTTGAAACACTACTGAGATGTACTGACCTTCTTTCCCTTGGTCTTTTCATAACACAACCTGGCTAGCTTCCAGTTGAGATTGATTTCTACTTTGCACATTTAACTAAAAGGGACTTTTCCTCAGAGCTGTCACCTACAGTGTACCACATCTCTATCCAAGAGGCATGATTTTTAAGAAGGAACGCCTGTCATTTCCAGAATCAGATGCGTGAGTAGGAGAATAACTTTGAAGCTGACAGGCCTAATTATCTAAGATATATTGCACTTTTTGGTCATCAAATTCAGCAAATGACCAAGAAAGTTTGCAAAAAATTTATCACACACTTCATTTCTTCCAGAGTTAGATGATTGTTCAGAGTAATTATCAAAGGATAGTCAACATGGTGGCAAACCTTTCCAAAATACATGTCTAAATTTAATATTTTTTCATTTTGGAGAAATGTGTTCTCATATTAAACTTAAATTAAAAAAAAATATCACCTATTTTTTGATCCCTATAAAACAACTAATCACTTCTTCCCAAAGTGCTTTGGAGAAGGAAGGACGCCACTCAGTAAGTAGCGATTACAAAAAGCAAAAGTATTTCATAGAAAAAACATGGCGATTTTCGTTCTCAATCATACTACTTTTGTATAAAGACTTTATATAGGGCCTACAAAGTATTTCGTTAGAACATTCTGTTTTCTTAAGACTAAAGACATGTGATATGAGTTAATATTTTGGCCACATTTACAGCTTAACCATTATTGAGTTGCCAAGGGCATTAACATTTTAGCAACTTACCTTTAAGATTTCTATTAGGGAGAGGGGCAATGAATAATGAAAATCTTCAGTTCTGTGACCTCTTAAAGACTTGGGTGAGTATTCAGAAAGCCAAAGAGTGAGTTGTATAACTCCCTGATGGAATTAGAACTATCTTTTTTGTGTGGCTAATACCCCAGAGCCACTTGGCTTTTTCTGGAATGCACTGGTAACATAACAGAGAACATTTTCTTTTTGTACATGATTAAATTGTCATTTACTCTTCTCTTTAAATTGGCCTTTGATTTCATTGGTTTAAAGAGCTACTGTTTACTCATTTCCTCTCTTAATGCATAGAAGCACTTTACCTGTCACTTATTAGTCTTAGAGAGTTGCCTAGAGGTACCGAGAGTTGAAGTATTATGTTCCCATAATAAGGCCACAAAGCTAATATGTGTCAGAGATGAGAAGGAAACCCAAGCCTTCCTAACTTTGAAGCCAAGATATCTCTCTGCTATGATAAACTCCTTCAATTACTAAAAATCGCTGCAAGAATAATAGCTGAGGAAAACAGCACATCTTAATAATACCTTGTGATATTTCTTTCATTTATCTGAATATATCAATAAGCTATGACTTTATCAGTATAGGTGCTCCCTTCTATATCTTACTAGATTGTCTCTTACTATGGCTAAAAATATTAATGACCTAGTGCCCCTGATAATGAGTTTCTCCAAACTTAGCTTATGCTATTCTATGAGCTATCCTGATAGTTAATTCTGTCTTTCACAAAGTCGATATTTGAAATCTTTCAGTCATAATAGGACCTTTTAGAGCTCATTTACTATAGTCTGAAAGAAATCAGCATGATCCAAATAATTTTCAGAAGTTTTACCCCCTTAAAATTCAAAGCAAGACATTGCCAACAAAAAAAATACATATACTACAATCTGTATATAAGTATTTCAGTTATCAGATGCCAGGATTATAGTTGTAAGGAAATTTAGACTTCATTGGATCTAGTCCAATTTGGATATATGGGAATTTTTCTACAGCCTCTCTGGTAAAATGGTTTCTAACCTTTGCTTAAAGAACTCTTAATGAGGTGGAGATACTATGATCCAAGATCACCTTAATTACTTGAAACAATTCTAATACTTATAAAGTTTTCTTTTATTTAATCTGCCTGTACTTTAATGTTACTTATTCCCAAGATTTCTAGATCTGAGCTCTAGGTCAAACAGGATATGTGTAATGATTTTTATATAGCAAAGCTCTTAAAATATTTAAAGACAGTTTTCATGTTCTGGTACACCAAAAAAACTACCTCAATTCTATCAACTAATTTTTAGATGGAATGGTCTTGAGCATCCTCACCATGGTGATCAGAAAGTTTTACTTCAGCCTTTCTCCTACTAGTTATATTGCTTCTTACCTCTGATCCTTTTTCTCAATGTATAGTTATCATCATTATTTAAGTAGTTTTCACCTACCACATGGCCCATTACTTTGTTTCCTTAATAACTTTTTTTCTGTTTAAGTCAGACCCTTCTCAAATTTATCCTTCAGACAGCTTCCCAAATAGCCTTTCTAATGCATAGATCTGACTTTATCTTTCTAAGCATTGCTGCTTTGGTGGTATTTCATCAGCTTGTCAGTATTTTATCATAAAAGAAGGCTGATTCTCTCTGATAGGTCTTTTTGATCATGGCCTTTATTTCTTCTAGAACAATATACATGTTGCTCAGTCTGTCATTTACGGATTTCTACGAGATCTCCAAATTACTTTCCCTGCCCTATTTCACTTGGATCATCATTTGTGCCATCATTATTTCACTCACATTTGACTTTGTGTAGTTCTGTGATTTCATCCTCCACTCTTCTATCCCTGCACTAATGCAGGCCAGCTTCTAAATCTAAAATTCATTCTTTCTCCATTTCTCCTTGGAGAAAACCTTTCCTTTCTTCAAGGCTCAAGTCAGAAATGCAGCTATTCCCTCCTCCACAAAGCTTTCCCCGCTCAAGTTTTTCTTAGCTCATACGGTCTTGACCTTTCCTATGCCCTTATTATATTATATTATATGTCATTTCCATTTGTGTACATGGCAAACCTACACTGTAGCATCTGGTGGATGGAGGATATGATTTTTCTGTTCTTTCCATTTCCTTTCTTTTCTTTTTATTCCTAGAATCCAAAAATATTTTCTATATTCTTAATGCTTAACATTTTTAAAGAAATTGAACATCAAATCAAATACTGTACTTAACTTTCCTAGCCTGGTTATCAAACACTTTATATTTACCTTTTCATCATTCTGACACTTGTTTCTTCATCAGAACATGGATATCAATGCTAACATTACCAAGAAGCAGAAGAAAGACTTCTTAAAAAATATCAAGCGCTAAATAATAAAGGTAATGAAAGCATTAGCTTGTAAAGAAAGATTTAAAAAGTGAATTACCATAATCGATTCAATAGCCAAAAAAAAAAAAACTTTCAAAAATAAACTTCTGAGATGCAGGCGAGCTTCATAAAGGGACTTTTAGGAAATTCAAGCAGATGGCTACCATATAAACACTTTGGAAATTTCCATCCTGTCTTTGCAACATTTCCCCAAGTTACACCATATAGTGCTTGAGTTCAGCCTGACATGCCAGGGCCCTATTAAAATGCTTAAACATGTTTGAAAGCATCAGCAACTTCTTTCTTTTCACCTTAGGCAAAACACAGTTCAACAGCAATTGAATGTATCTCATGAAGCATTTACTGCCCTGAGGCTGGAACCATTGTCATTCCAAATGTGGCATTATCATACACTGTAGAGACAGGGCTTGCCATGTCTCAAGCAGTCTTGCTGAATAAAGTCAAACATAAATCTACTGTTTGGCACATGAAAACTGCATGAGAGTACAAAAATATATATGAACTGCCTCAGAAGGAGAAGCATTTTATAAATATCACTTAGATGACTTCCTCTTCTTGTCTCCCTTTCCCCCCCCCTCCTGAAAAGGTAGATGAAGTACCTGGAATGGACCCTGCAGGGATGCAGGACCTTGGAGGGGAGGAGGGTTTGATGAAAAAGGGGATATGACACATTTCTTAACTATTATTTTGGAAGAGTTACAAAATCTGGTATTTGATTACTGTACTTAAGTCATTGGCCTATGCATGTCATTACCAATGGAACGCATCTCCAGGTATGACAGCAATATCATGATTGGCTTAAGATATGTTTTAAGGTCTAGCCTGAAGTTTCACTTGCTCTTTACTCTTTACACTTTTCAAGTAGTAAGAAAATGAAAGATAAAGTTTAGGTAAGTATCATGTGTTTAGAACTCAATTACTTCAACTATAAAGTCAGGTGGTTAGAAAGGGAGGGTCTCTAAATGTCTCGCCATATTCCATGAACACATTTAGTGACAT
Organism: Sminthopsis crassicaudata; assembly: GCF_048593235.1. NCBI lineage: Eukaryota > Metazoa > Chordata > Mammalia > Dasyuromorphia > Dasyuridae > Sminthopsis > Sminthopsis crassicaudata. The sequence goes on along the minus strand of NC_133622.1, from coordinate 22,120,401 downwards.
TTAGGACATATACTTTTCTTTTTACTAAAAGTTTTCTTTGCTAACATGTCCTAAGTGTATTCTAAAGATAAGATAATGTAATGACTATTGGTCTATTCAGACTGGGTAAGTATTTACTAAAACATCCTAGATGTCTTCTAAAATTGAGTGACCATTGATCCATTCAAATTGGTTACAATGAATTTTGAGAATTAAAAAAAAAAATAAGTTGAAAATGTCTCATTAATGTTCTTTTTGTATACAGTGTCAGAACTTTTAAATTATCTATGGTTTCAGAACAAACACAGAGAACAAACCTTTTATGATAAAGATGGTTTTATGAGTGTTTCTAAGGTGGTAAAAATCAGTATTATAAACTTAACCTGATAATGAGCCTTTTCAAACTTAGTTGGCCATTACGTAAGAGTCATTCACTGGGTCTACATCTTGTGTTAGGGAATAATATGCTAATATATATATATATTATATATATGATATATATTTTTTTTCTTTAGGAATATCAGTTTGGTAGTTATATGAATGATAGGATAAACTGGATACCAGGAAACCCTTTAAAATGATGTTTTGATTATCCAAGGAAGAATAAGTGCCTAAACTTCAGTAGTTGTTATTTGAGTAAAAAGTAGAGGATGAACATAAAAGGTTTTTAGAGTTAGTGTAAGATTTGGTAACTGAGTCTAAGGTGTGACAAAGGTGATTCCTGGTTTGCATACATGACTGACTATAAAAATGATGGTGCTCTCAAAATAAGTTAGAATTAGGATTATATTTAATAAGAATTATAAGGAATGATAAATGTTCATAATTAATAATAACAAAAGTATGGGATATCTAATTGGGTTCACACATGAATCAACTTTAGAAAATATAATTAAAAGAAAGAAGAAAAAAGAGCCATATAATTCAAATACCATTAAACTATGCTTCAATAAGAAAATCAGCATTGGAAAATGTGCATTTATTCAATGTATAGAATATAAAGAATGTTTTGAAAATTATTTCCATGCATGGCAGTAGAATTGCTTTCATTCTATTAGAATGTCTTTAACGATGGCACTTTAAGGTTAAATTTTATGTGTGCTTTATAATCATTATCATATTTGAGCCTCAAATTAGCTCTCTAATACAGAATGTGTGATTTCATCTCTGTATGAAATTTCTGATGTGGAAACTATCCATCAATGGAGATCATCAACTTCTCTATAACTCAGAATCTTAGATAATTAATTGGGACACTGATAAGTTAAATGATCTTTGATCTTACACAGATAATGTCAAAAGAGATACTTTAACCCAAGTCTTTCCAAATCTAAAAATATTAGCAGTAGATTCACTATGCTAGCTTGATGCAACAGTGGATAGAGCACTAGGCTTAGAATTAGGAAGTCTCATCTTACTCAGTTCAAATCTGGATTCAGACACTTATTTGCTATGAGATCTTGGGCAAGTCACTTAAGCCCATTTTTTGTCAGTTTCTTCATCTGTCAAAATGAGAAAGAAATGGCAAACCATTCTAGTATCTTTATCAAGAAAACCCCAGATGTCCCAGACTCAACTGAAAAACAGCAACAATGATCGCTATGTCAAGTTGTCCATGTTATAAGGCTGCATGCTAGGGACATTTCTGCCCAAATTGATGAGATATGGAAAATACTTGAATATGAAAACATTTGTATCTTTTCCTATTCTCTTCTAATTCCATAAATATACTTCAACCTAATTGGGGGAAATAATGCCATATTATTGAAATTCCTATTCAACCTTGAGAGCTAGTCAAGAATGAAACCACCAGATGATAAGTATGTAGTTCTCAGGCAATTACCTGGGGGAAAAAAACAAACAAACAAACAAACAAACAAAAAAAAAAAAACAAACAAACAAAACTGAGACATCCCATCTATTGCCATCATAGGAAAAGAAGCATAATGAATAGGATCACAGGTTCAGAACTCATGGCCCAACATGCCAAAGAGTTGAATTAAGAGAAATTGAATAGCATTCTCAGAATAATCTGTGTCAACCCTTCATTTCCTAGGTGATGGAAACCAAGAAAGCTCAATGATTTGATTAGAGTGATACAGGTAATATGTAGCAGAGTTTGGATCTTCTTGACTGACATTCTCTCTAAGTCAACTAATAAACTGAGTGACAAACTGAGAGGTCACTCTCTTCTAAACATCCATTATCTTCTATTCATATATATCAGAAGAATGAACTCTGCCATTTGTTTCTACTTATTAGCATTCCTTAGATTCTGATGACTGATTCCTATAACTGGGCTCTTTGAAGTCCTGGTAAGTATTTCTATAGCAGACATTTGTGTCTTTTCAAATGTTTCTGAGCTTGTGGTATTTTCTTAAACCCAGACCCAGCATATATATTCCTTCTTGTTCTTCCCACCACAAATATTTTATATGTTTCTTATTTTTTACATATCTTATTCTTACCATACCTAATAGAATGCCCATTGATGCTCAAAAATGTAGTATGAATGATTTTAAATTATTCAATTAATATAGAAGTAATATCTGCCTCACATTTAAAGGATTATTATGAAAGAGAAAAGGGAGATTATGAAAATTAATTAAATACATAAAGTTATAATATTAAAAAATTGCAAAAATATTCCCAATGAATGCTGCAGAAAATTAGGACAATAGTTTTCAACACATTCATGTGATACCTCTAAATGATCCTGATGACAAGTTTTTAAATTGTTCCCTGACCAATGCTATTTAGCTTTTACTATCTGTGAGTGAGTTAGCTGATCTAAACTGTAGCACAAATGAATGCATACTAAAATTTTTAAAGATGCATGAGATAGAACTATCTAATATATAATAATACAATGAAATAAATGGCTAATATTTTTATAATAATAGCTACCATTTATTTTGTAATGGGTACTATATACTAAGTGCTTTATAATTATTATCTTATTTGAACCGAAACCTTTAGTTTAGTACCATTTAGGTACTATTATTATTCCCATTTTACAGATGAAAAAAGTGAAATAAATGGAGGTTAAGTGATAAGCTTGACTCTAGGCCTAACCCTCTATCAATTGTGCCAGCTGATAGTTATATCATTAATCATTGATTGTTTTTGATTAACATTTTAAATATTCCCCAATTAACATATATTCATGTAGCTGGTCATATTTTAAAATATTCTTTTTATAACATTCTAATAACTATAATTGCTTTCATTTGTACAGCACTCTGATTTCCAAAACACTTTTCTCACAATAGTTCACTGTAAAAACTGAGGGTGACAAAAAACAAAAAAAAACAAAAAAAACAAAAAAAACAATGACCTCCCAGGGACTCACAGGAAGAGCCACAGAGGAGTGTTCCAAATTCAGGGATCTTTACATTAAGTCCCATTCACTGTATGTTAGCCAACAATAATGGCAATTCTCAAGAAATTCAGGTACTCTGCTTCTGCACTAACTCAAAGATTTTCTTTATAACAATATTGAAAAACGAGTCTAGAAAATCGGACCTCTCATCCTCCTGAGAAATATTTTCATTTATTTGTGGATGAATGAATGCTAAGAGTGAGGTTTGAACTTACGATTGAGGGAATAGCTGAAATCTGGAAGTACTTCATAAGAGCTGAAACACTGAAGAGAATGCTTTGTTTGTTGGAAGGCTGCCTTCTTCTTGTCCAGAAGTAGTTGAGTGGATGTTGAAGGCAAATATAAGTTTATTTATTGGTGATCACAATTATCACAGAGAGGGGTAACCCAGAAGAGGGAAATATCCAATAAGTGAAGGGAAGGAGCAGAAAGGAAGAGGGGCTTATTGACCAAGCAAAATGACTTCGATGAGAAGCCAGATATCAATGAGACGAAACTTGGATAATTTTGCTAGTCATTGAAACATTCTCCTTCATTTACTTCTGTGTCTTCAGAGGCCTAGGCTGTCCTTTTAGTAGTCCTCCAGTACTCTTTCTATACCCTTTGTGTCATACTGATATTCCAAATATTTGCCCAGGAGGGACAGCCAACCAAGCTGAAAGTTGTATCTCCTCTCTTGTGATTGCTTCAGGTGACAGACTTCCTGTTAGTGTGATGGATGCTACCTCCTACTTATCCACTTATCAAATGGAAGATGGTAAAAACCACTAACTTAAAGCCTCCTCTTTTATCCATTCAATTTAAGAAAACCACTTCTAATCCATCCTCCTCATAGCTGCCAAAGTCAGTTTCCTAAAGTTCATGGCTCACCATGTTACTCTTTAAAATCGCGTGGTTCCCTATGACTTCTAAGATCAAATGTGAACTCCTCTACTTAGGACTTAATATGACTACTAGAATATGGTTCACTTACTACCCTTTACGTATTCTATGGCCCAATTTACATGACCTTTCTAATCGTTCTTACTTTGTGAGCATTTCATTTCCCATCTCTACTCCTTATCCCCTTTCACACTCAATTGCTTTTACAGAAATTCTTTCCAAATAAAGCCCTCCCCATAAAATCACCTCATATATATTTTTCAACATATCTACTGTGTCTCATGATGTATTTTTGCTTTTACATCTTAGGACTTAGTTTAAGGTGAGAAATATAATAGATGCTTAATAAATGCTTATTGTTGATTGATTGATTTATTCAAAGATATCAGAAATAGAAGAAAATGTACATATTATTTAGCCCAATTCACTCATTTTGTATTTAAGGAAATTGAAGTTTGATAACAGAAAGTAAGTTACATGGTTAATAAAGCCAGAATAGAGGACAGAACCAGGGTAAATTCTATAATCTATCTATGGCACTATTTTCAGTCAACTCATTTGTGGTTTATAGAATCGTTTTCTATAACTCTGTGGGATAAATAGTGCACATATAATTAGTCTGACATAAGAAATAAGGAAGAAAAGGAAAAATAAGTGTTCAAACTCATTTTTCAGTGCTTGGAATATTCAATACTTCAAGAGTTCATTGTTACTGAATAATTCTATTCAATATCTCAGGTCCCCTTCGTATACTGGTTGCTACTTTGTCGTTCAATTCCCGTTTGGGTTTTATTGGCAACTATATTCCAGTTGTTTGCCATTTCCTTTTCTAGCTTATTTTATAGATGAGAAACTGAGGTGAACAGGGGTAAGTGACTTGCCCAACTTCGCACAGCTAAGAAGTATCTGAGGATGCATTTGAATTTAAGAAGGTAAGTTTTCCTGATTCTAGACCAAGTACTATATCCACTACATCTCTCAGGTTTAATAAATGCTTGTTGATTTTCAAAAAACAACAACAATATTTGATCTCCTCTGTGGTTAGAAGTGTGCTAAAAGTTTGTGTAAGAAAGCTTTCATTTTGGCTTCTTGTTACCTGCTAGGTGGGTTAGCAATTTCAGAGACATTTAGTAAAGACATCGTAATCACTGGATAGGGGAGTTCCTGAGACTAGTAAAGGCTGATATGTTTCATCCCAGAGTACAAGCTCTATGGCCCTTGAATATGTCTAAGCTATTAATCTTACATATGTCAACCCTTCCATATGTCACCTTTCCTATTTGAACGTGAGTTGCTTGGATGTCTTACTTTTTCTTTTCCTTGCATACAGTAAGCACAGAATAAATATTCTGTCCTTTCAGAAGAAATAATATCCCTTTATTTGTGTAACTTACCTAGATTATGAGGAAGCAGTAAGATAGAACTTCTGTTTTTATAGAAAACACAGCTCTGAACAAAATTGTCAAGCAGATGAAGAGAAGTATTTGAAATTCTTTACTTTATCCTACCTCTTTCTACTATCCTTTTGAATCCTTATTTCAAAAGTGATGATCTCCTACACAATTATATATTTAAGGCTTGAAGGGAAGTTTAGAGTGATCCAAAGAGGTTTTATAATTTATCAGATGAGGAAACTTGAGGTTTATCCAAGTTTACCAACTTGCCCAAGTGCACACACAATATAGATAAGTGGATTTGGTCATCTTACTTCAAATTCACGTTTTCCATTCCTTTTAGACTAACTTTATATGGAGTCATGCTGATTTTTAAAGATTGTTAATAAGATAATAGACATCCCTCACTCAGGTCAATATGTGAATTTTAATTGGAATTTTTAGTAGAGAATGCTTCATTACAAAGGAGTGCCTAAAAAGACAGGTATTTAAGGACACTGCCTATAAAATATATATTTTTGATGGGCAGAGTCCAGTGCCACACACATAAACTAACCAGATGACTGTTGATATAGGAAATAGCATTTTTACATTGCTTATAAGAGGTGGGGGTCTTTATTCCTCTTAATATCCTCTGAGACTTCATCATGGCATCCATGGAGGTGATCCTAAGTCCTTGAAGCTTGGGCTGACAGACCACCACTTCCGGCATGTCCTATTTAGTTGGAAAGGTTTCAAGCATATGCTCACTGATGGATGTCTATTGTCTCAGGAACAGCTTAATTAAGTTTGGAGAGGTTCATCATCAGGTTGGCCATCGCAGTAACAAATTCTTTGACTGCAGCTACCCTCAAAGACTATCTTCTAAATTATAAAGGCAAGTCAATCTACATTGGTAAAGGGACTTCTCACAGGGACTAGATTGCAGATTTTTAAAATTCAGACAATACTTAAGGGGATCACTATATTCATCTGTCACATGAAAAATAGTTGCATTCACTTTAAATCGTTTACCATTGACTATAGTAATCCAGATGCAAACCTTTTGTTCTTGTTAAAATTAATTTCTGATAAATAAAATGGTCTAAAAGTGACAGGCGTGTTAAATAATTACTAATGCCAGGAGGCCCACTGTAAATATGGTTTCCTAGTTTGAGACAGTTAAATCCCTAGATTTCAGTTTTGTAGAATTAGGTATAATTGTTATGAGCCTCTCTGTAATCTAGTTAAATCCTTTGATAGTCTTTGATTTATTTCTCTCAGGAAAATGGCGAGAGACCTTTGGAAAATAAAGGACTTAATGTGACTCTTTAAGTCACATAGACATTATCATGGAAGGCACAGTTAAACTGTCTAATTGTGCTGCTGGTCTTGTGCTCAAATATTAATCTGTCACATGTCAAATTATATAGGTTTAGATTTTTTTAGCAGAACGTGTCCATGCTTAACAAACTCTACGCTTAAACAATTCATGGTGCAATTAGACTGTCATCACTCCTAGCGATGACTTCAGAAACGCATGAATCAGAGCTTAACAGTCAACATAATTTCATAGATAATCGTAGCAAAATTATGGGACTTCAGCAGCTTGAGCAGAGTGCAGTGAGCCTAGCAGACAGTGACTATCAACTATTCATCCCAGCCATCTGCCATGTATAGTCTTTATTTAAGGCTTTCATGCCAACTCTTTGACTTTGCCAGCCGTGGGTATGCCTGGGAAAACAACTTTCTTGGTATAAACAGATTTTTCCCATGTGTTCACTGAATTACCCTTCCCGTCTATTCCGGAATACTTCAGCAACTAATACTCTTTTGAGTTAACTATAGTGATTTCTTATGGAGAAGTGAGAATTTTGGATTTTAGCGAACCTCCCATCTCATTGGTATGAGTTCTCCCCAACTAGACGGGCTACAGTCCCAAGAACCGTGGCCATATAAATTCACTTAGAAAAGGCACTGACATTGATATCGCCGCTAAGGTCATCAGGGCTAACAACTTGGGTATCAACCCTTACAGGTATCATGTATTCTAGAATATATACCTAGTATATTCCTTTAAAAAAAAATTATGACTAATAACTTCACGTCCTAATACTATGCCTTGTCATTCACCAAATCCCTTGCCATCTTTTTCCTCACTTCTACCTTCCTTCAAGACTCAACACCTTTTGTGATAGTCTTTTCCAACTCTTTTTTCCTCAACACACTTCTAGCAATCTCTTCCATTTACCTTGTACATATTTTATACTTAAATAAGGTTAGAAGATTTCCTTTCTCATCAGAATATGTTCTTGCCTTATTTTAGTATCCTTAGGATTTAACAAATATTTGGTGTTGATTGATCTCAAATATCTTAACAGCTTCCCTGACTCCTTTTTTTCTGTAAATCTGTATAATACTACAAGATCTGGAGTATATCACAAAGAACAGAGGTCATCTATTTTGCAATCTTTTAAAATTTGTTTTCTATAGCATTCTGGCATGAAATGTACCATCCGGTGGTTAACATTCTAGTAATATACTGCCTGGCCCTTCAGATGCCTGTCAGAAAGCAAATACAGCCTTCTCACTGGGGTCGTTCTTAAAAGCTTTTTATTTTGGTGGAACAAACAGTTACTTGTGATCAAATTGGGAGTAGTCCTTAAGAACCTAAAACTATCTCCATGTCATGGGATATTAAATCCTCTCTGTCTCATATTGTAAAATGGAGATGATGAGGAAATCTAAGATTTAAGTTTTCATCCAATGATCCTGGAAACATTATAATAGTGAAAATCATCATGAATTTCTGTGCTTTACTGGCTTGTGATAAGACTGGTTAAAAAACCAAACAGCTAGCTAGAAAATTTGATTAACAAAAGATATAAACAGTAAAACTTTCATGAAGGGACAATCCATGTTTCCACTTTTGGATATGTCCTTAACAGCTGATAGGTTTCCTCAAGGAGGTATGTATGTAGTAGAGACTTAAAATTGGATTCTGGAATTCTCAAAGGTTTGAAGGCATAAATGGACCAACATTTTCAGATTAATGTTACTTCCACAGTAGCAGCACGAGCCCAAATAGTTGTGCTAAACTTACTTGCCCTCAAATGCCTTTTACTTTTCATTCCCAGGCTGCTGAGACATTGGTCATATAGTTTAACCTGTGATAAATGAACACCATAGCTAATGCCTCTGTCAGCTGAGCTGTCACCCTGGTCTAAGGACTTCCATCTTATCCAAAATAAAGACAAAGTACCAATTACTGTGTGGGTGTAAAGCCTCAAACTTTTGCTAAGATGAGAACCATATTCAGTACCTAAAAAAGTTTCATCTTCATTACATAAGTCTATTTTTAATTCTGCATGGCAGGAAGGAGCCTCAATTAGTAGGCTTTGGAATACAATCAATCCACAGTAAAACCATAATATCCTGGGTTGGTGATTTGAATCATGATGATAATATACTCAAAGAATATATTAACAGAATATTCCATGTACAGTATTTCTTGTGAACTATCAACAATCACCAGAGATAGTTGTACCACAAAGCAACATAAATTGAACTGGCTAAAGAAGAAGGAATTTTTTTTTCCAAACATGTAAAGGATCAATTGTCATATTAAAAAAAAAAAAATATATATATATATATATATATATATATATATATATATATCCCTAATAAAAAAGAAAGCAAATTCAAATACCCCTTACTTTTTGCTTTGTACTCTAATTATGTACCAATTATGATGAAAAAATAAATATTTAATACTAAAGAAAGTATGAAAAGAAATGAAAACTAATAATATTGGACCAGCTTTGAACTGGTCCAACTATATTGAAAATAACAAAGTGGAGCAGTTCTATAAAGGTCATTATTTCCCTTACTACAATGATCTGATTACTACACAAGTTTTCTCAATAAAAGTTATCATAAGTATGTATATATATATATATTATATATATAACATATATATATTATATATGTATAACATATATATATATATATATATATATATAATCATAGCAACTTTTTTGCTCAATTAAAACAAAACAAAAATCCTTCACCCACAATATGGAATGACTTAAAAAAAATGCATGTAATGCAATATTAGAGCAGAAAAAGGAAATTCAAATGAGAATCTCAGAGAAACATGTAGAGTGATGCAGAGGGGAAAAAACACACACATACACACACACACACACACACACACACACACACACAAGAAAAGTGTAGCAAAATTTCTACCATCATATAAATGCAAACATACCAAAATAAAACAGATTCAAATGAACTGCAATGAAAAATTGTCTCAAATAACAAAGGATGGGGACACATCCATCTTCCCTTAGCAAGGTAAGAGACCATAGAGAGGGAGCTTAAAAGGTTTGTTATGTATGTATGTAGTTGGACATGAGTGGGGGAATGATTATAATGTATAAAAGGAAACTTAAAGGAACAGTAAAGGAATTTGAGTCAGAATACCTGGACTCGACTCTCAAAAACACTATTTCCTAGCATTTCCTATCATTGTGAATATGACCAAGCCATTTATCTCAGTTTTCTAATTAATGGAGATAAGAATACTTACAGTATTTTTCTTACCACGTATGAACTTTACAAAAATATTCCACAAATTTGAGCTTTTATCATTGATGAATTATTTTGAAAGTAATTAAGTAAAGACTATGAGATACAAGGCAGGGGAGGAGAACTACCTTTAGAAATTGGAAGAATTTGAAGTTAAGATGATCAAATGTGGCTGACTTCATTAATGAATATTATCTGGGGATTAGCCAAAATGGTATCTTGAACTATACAGAAGCATCCCGTGAAGTTAAATATAATCTATAATAGATAATAGGGCACCTGATGGCTCAGTGGATAGAATGCTGAACCTGAAGCCAGGAAGACTCAGCTTCTCGATTTCTCATAAATCTAGCCTCCGATTCTTCCTAGCTTTGTGACTATGGACAAGTCACTTAATACTATATACCTCTGTTTCTCATCTGTAAAATGAGCTCAAGAAGGAAATGGTAAGCCACTCCAATTATCTTTGCTAAGAAAACTCCAGATGGAGTCACAAAGACTCAGAGTAGACTGAAAGTAGCTGAACAACAAAAATATGTAATAGATAACATATAGGAGAAGTTATAAGTCTTATACAAAAGATGATATGAAAAGCCTACATAAGATAAAATAATGTTTTTTCTAGTACTAAAGTTTATTCTTTACATATGAATCAGTATCAAATATGTGTTTAATAAACCTATTATTTCTACTTGTACATTATATATTCTTTCAAGAATATGTCTATGCTACTTAATCTAAGCTTAATTACAATTACCAGAAAAAAAATAAGACATGTTATAGAAATCATATAGGAAACAAAGAAAAGAATTATAACGAACTGCTATTTGGCAGATTTTTGCTGGGGAAAATTGCAGGAAAATGAAATTAAATTATAACATTGTAGGGCATATTATTGTATTAAGAATATAAATTATTCGATATAATTCAATGCATGTGCACACCCACACATGTGTTTGTGTGTGTGTGTAAAATCAGATTCCTGGATTTTCTGGAGAAAAAACAAACAAAGGCCATCTATATTGGTGGAGTGAATTTTTGCTTTGGTAGTTGAGTACATATGAAATCACAGGTCTAGTGATATATGTACATATACAAAATCTATATATTCTATAATGCATTAGTACATTTTATATATGTTCACATTAGCATAATATACAAAGAAGTTACTAATCTACACTAGTTTTCCATGCTGATGAAGTATTTATTTTATCTGTATAGGGAACCAATACAGATTGGTGACTCATCTGAAATTTAGTCTTAGAGGCTTATCTGAAATACTATAAAAGTTCATGTGAAATCCTTATAATACCCCAGGTAATAAGCATTAATTCAAAGAATTAAGCTTAGAGCATCCCAACTCCAAAAAAAATGACCTATTCATTGCATCAAACTACTGTGAAATTTACAAACATGAGCGTGTGTCTGAGGAAAAATGGAAAAGATTTCATTTTTAATCTAACTTATAGGAAAGGGGCAGAGTCATTCAGTCTATAGGAAGTGTCTGTCTAAAATAATGTTTTTGTAAGATTAAATCGACTTATAATTTTTAGCTCATCAAAGTTACCTATAAATTAAAATGATTTTATATTGTATTTATCTAATAATAAAGAAAATAGCATAAATAACAATTAATGCTATCATCTTTGTAATTAAATATAATTTTATTTCCCCCAAATAAACATTTTATGTAATTATTCTTTTTCATTTTTGAAAAATCCATTTTTAAACTGATTCCAGCTTGAAAACCAAACCATTCTTTTCTTTGGGGACATGAAAAGAAGGTGGAAATTAGTATGTGCTGGGTAGCATCCTTTACAACAAGAGATTTTCTGGCCTATTTCTGTGGTGGACTTTACAAGTATGCCAGTATAGTTGCTTTAGCTTATAGAACATGGTGAAATCTAAATTATCTCAATCAAAAAAAAAGTATAAAGTATGTGGAATCCCAATTAATGTGTATTAAATTACCTTCAAATGGAGAGGGGGGCAAGGAGACTTAAGGAGCATAATCATGCTAAGCATGTTAACTATGCGCTAAATAATGCAGCACTCAAGTACAGAAACAAGAGAATTTGAAGGGGAAAACAAATACCTTGAGATGACTTGTCTTTTAAAGTAACTGTCAAGGAGATTTTGCCTCTCTGAGCAAAAGTTACCGAGGACTTAAGGGATTCATTTATTCTTTAGGATGCATTAAGATGTGTCATTTTACTATTAAAAATGTTGTCCGGTTAAAATTAGGTCTAATTATCTAGCCATGATATACCTAGGTGTCTCTCAAGAAGAACAGAGGGATTCAGTATGATTAGATATATTTAGGATTGCAGTCAGGTCTGGGACTTAGAAATAAGATGAACTGAAAAGTATGACTAGTTATACATTATTCATGAACTTAGTACAACTCAGTAAAGAACTGATTCTCAAGTTATAAGCACCCCAAACTGTTCAGCATCAGAAATAATTCTGCTTCTGTAAGTCAAGCTGCCACTCAGAATAAAGATTTACATGTAATTATGATCATATGCAAAGATTTCCAATCACAATTAATGATTTAAACCACAAAGCTCCCAATTAGCAAAAAGAAAAAAAATATGATAATTTACTTATAAAACAATAGCTAAAATATTATAGATAAATAAAAACTATCCACATTTTCTTAACAATAGCTAAAATTTTATAGATAACTAAAAACTATCCACATTTTCTTAATTATTAAATGGGAACAACAGCAAACAGTAGTTAGTAATGTCAACTAGACTTAATTTTTTTTTTTCATCCAGGTTAAAATACTTTCATGTTAGAGAAAATGGTCTATAATCTCTTACCAACAAAACATTATTTAGTTTCTTCCTAAAATATATCATGAGAGCTTTAGGCTAATTGCCATGATTTGTTATTTTTTTTTAACAAAAGAAAGAAAAAATAATTGTTTATGACAGTAAAATGTCCACTACTTTTATTCTATTGGAAAAAAAAAAAAAAAAAACTCAAGACACACACACACACGCGCGCGCGCACACACACACACACACACACACACACACACACACACACACACACACTATTAAAAGATGGAAGTGGAGTCTGAAATGTGCCAAATGACCATTGCGTAAAATCTTTCATTTTAGTAACAATTGAATAAATCTCTTTAATGAAGTCATTCTTAAGTGACTTCACCAAATATTTCTACCAGTAATTATAAACCAGCTATATCAGCCCTAGGCCATTCCTTTTCTACCAGTCAAGCAAAACTATTCTTAGCTAACCATGTTTTCTCCCCTTGCTCTTGCCCGCTGCCTTATTCTCTACAGATACAGAAATGGGGAGGATGCTGTCATTTTGTATAGACCTCATGACTTCCACCCATTAAAGTTTACTTTTTAAAAATCCATTCATTTCTGAGTTACATAATTATGAGTACACATTCCTTTTTCAGGCTTACAATTCCAACAAAACACAACTAGAAGCCTTAGGTCATCTCATTGTCCAAGAATTAAATTTATTACTATTTCAGCTGTGTTTAGTATGGCACCATACCGATTGCCACAAACACACACCCTATTATAGTAAATCATATGATCATACGGCAAGAGGCAGATAGCATTTATCGGCCCCGTTTCCTGGAAAGGTAAAAATAGGAACAGAACGAAGTCATTTGTGCAAGACACTGGGAGAAAAAGTGAGTGAAGTAATCTGGGTTGGGCCTTCTGATGTTCAGTTACTTATTCATTTGGTTATGCTTGATTACCTTATAATAAACAGGTGGAAATAGCTTCATATGTGGTTCAAAAGAAAGAAGAAAAGTCAAATAGTAAAAGATAATGAGTCTTTCAGCTTGATTTATGCCCTGTGGAAGAATTTATTTTTGTCATTAACTTTTTTATTGATTTTCAGCTGTGTCATAAGGATTACAGTGTGTGGATTAATTACAAACATCAGCTTCGATGGTTACAGACTTATGACAGATTAATCTGGGTTAGATCCATTAGAAACTGAATGTTACATATAACATTCTTCTTTTTTACGTGTATGGGCAGGCTTGAGCATAAAGGTTAATCCATAAAAATGACTCTAAAGGATATTAGCACACACTGAATGAAAAATAACAGAGAATGAGCATGTCTATCAATCATTTCCTATCATGAATAAAGAAAAGATATAAAAAGCCAACAAGATGAATCTGCAAATGGAATATAGTAGAAAAGGTATTGGAAAGAAAAAAACAAGGCAAAGCAATAAATAGAAAACTACATTAAGGGAAAAATGTGTATTAATGGGAAGAAGCTTTGCGTGATGCATTATTATTATTATTATCATCTATCATAAATATGAAACACTTATTTGATTTGAAAGTTTTCAAAAATGGATAATAATGAACATTATATATGAGATTATACCTTGATTTAATAGTGAATAAGAATGTATTTATTTCTGAATTATACCATTTTATCCTGTTTTTCTATCATCCCCACTCTCTTACTCAGATTCAGTTTCTATTGCCTGAGAGTCTGTTGTCTACAAACTTACCCATGTTTTCTCTATTCTTAAAAATAAAACAACTTCATCCTTCAATTTCCATTCTCATACTGTATGTTCTAAACCTTTTGTGGCTAAACTTTGTGAAATGACCATCTAGAATAGAAACCGCCAAATCCTATCCTCTTAGTCTGTTCTCAGCTCTCTCCAAAGTTACTGTCGGTCTCTTGTCAAATCCAATGATCTTTTCTCAATGCTCATTCTTCCTGAACTCTCTGCAGTCTCTGGCACAATCAAGTTATTTTCTTCTTGATACTCTCATCTCTTTCGGTTTTGGAGACAGTACTTCCTTCTGGTTCTCCTCTGACCTATCTGACCACTCCTTCATCTCCTTTGCTTTCTCCTGGTTGTACCTGCTAAGCATAGGGGACCCTCAGAGGTTTGATCCTGATTCCTCTTCTCTTCTGTAGTGATCTCAACAGCTCCAATGGATTTAATTAGCATTTCTATTCTAGTCATTCTAAAATAAACCATATTTAATTATTTAGCTTATTCTTTCCCATCTCCAACTCCTCAATCAACTTTTCATTCTTTCTCAACTCCTTTTTTATCTGTTGCCAACCCCTTTTGATTTTACCTTTGCAACATGTCTTGAAGATGCCAGTTTCTCTTTTAAACTTCTTCCACCTGGTATAGATTAGTATCGCCTTACATCTGGACTATGGCATTAATTTCCTGGTGAATCCTCCTGCCTTGAGTCTCTCCCCATTCTAACCTCCAATAAGCCTTCAATGTGATTTTCGTAAAGAGCCCTTACTTATCACTTTTCTCCTCAATAAATTTCAATGATTCCAGATTACATACAGCATCCTTTGTGTGGATTCAAAGCCTTCTGCCTTCTAAAGAAGCCTTTCTCAATCTTTCTTAATTCTAGTGCCTTCCCTCTGTTTATTATTTTCTAAAAAAAATAATGATCTATTTTTGTCTTTCTTTGTATCCCCAGAGTTTAGTTCAGTAGCTGAAATGTACTAGATGCTTAATAATTTTTTTTTTGTTCTTCAGCTTTTTTCATCTATGTACAATTCTTTCTGACGTTATTTCTATTTCCTTCTCTAGTTGATTTTATACATGAGGAAACTGAGGCAAAAGTGTTAATTTACTTGTGTCTAAGGCCAGAATTGAATTCATGAAAATGAGTCTCCTTGACTCTAGCTTCTCTATCCACTTAGATGTCCCCAGATAAATGGTCATTATTAATTTCTTCTCATTTTAACTACCACCATTTTTGTAAATGTCACTTCAGATCTGATTACTTCCAATTTAATGAATTATATAAGTTTTTAAATATTAAAAAAAATACTTTTTTTCTTTTCCTCACTTTATCTTTAGTTTATCCCATTTCTTTTCACCTTTAGCACTTCATTTATGATTTAAGTACAGAACAACTATAAAGGATTTCAATGAGTTACTTCTCTGATGGCATTAATAGTAGAAAAAACATGAAATATTTTTATTTGGACTTCTTTACCATTGGAAACCTGATGTGTCACATCCTATTTAAGGATGTGACTGGCCATAGTTTTGCTCTGTAATTCTACGTTTAAAAACAAAACAAAATGAAGAAAAAAAATACTATTACTATAGTCATATAACTATTAAATGAAGAAAAAAGAGAATAATTCATGACCTACAATTAGCATTTAGAGCATATTAAATGTAGTGCCAAATTGAAAACGCTTCCCAAATTGAATCTAACTTTTACAAGTAGAACAGAAAATATTATTCTCATTTGTATTGTCTCAGTTGGAGTTGTCATGCTAAATAGCCAGGGGAGAACACATCTTTTTTGGCCTAGAAAGGTTGATTTTGGATCGATTATAAAACAGGAAATGAATCATCAAGACAATGATCAGATCAATTAAACATATATACAAAAATATAACATTTGGACTTCAGTTATCTAGGGAGATATATGATGGTGCACTTGTTTGAACTGTCTGAAATGAATTGACTCAATTCCCATAAATTATGTTTGAACTAAACAAAATCAGGTAATCTAGCTATGTATCATAATGAATGTTATAATGATATAATATTATTTTATATATATAATATATACAAAATATTTTATTTACTTACATATTTATATATTATATATAACTACATATAATTTTATAAAATAGACACGGTTAGATATGTTTGTTTGACTGAATGATATAACTTATTGATAGGAATATGAATAATAACAATTTATTTAACAATAACTATGGAATATACTGCTATTTAACTTTTCTCATGCTTTTTTTAAACATATACCTATATTTATATTTCACTTTTATTAATATATAGGACTTTTAAAAATAGGATCTGTATAATTTTTCATCTTTGCATTCCCTCTCCCTAATACTGCCTCATGCTTAATAAATGTTTATAAGTGATTGTTGAATGAATGGAGTAAAATTTTCAACACTCAGTAATGCATTCTTCTCATTGTCATGAATATCATTTCAGATGTGTCTTTGGATATTTGACTTTATTTACTCATCTTAACATTTGTTCAAGCATCAGATCTTTCCAATGCTTTTGAAGGAACTGTTCCATTCTTGGCTTGATTTACACCATAGAGGAGCACCTGGAACTTATCCCAGGTAATTATGTTTACTGTTGATTTACTCAAGAGGACTTCTAAGCTATCCTCAATCTATCTATTCACCATGGAATTACATGATCAAATACAATTAATACTGGACTTTTATATTACACTGTTCACTTAAAATTTCACTCTCAATATACTATTACTCTAAGTTGTAAAATACGTATACTCTTTTCACTCACATTCTGTCATGTGACTTCTATATCTTCCTTCAGTTCACTTTACACTAAACATGGTATTTAAACAACACACTTTAAACCTTCATTAATTGTTTTGACATTATTCAGATGCCAGTAGCATATTTGAATTGTCCATTTGCTATACATTACCCCTGCCAAATGATGAATTCATTGTTTTTGATCATGTATTTCTTTGATGACATAAGTTTGTGTAGTGCTTCATAATTCCTTATTTTTAAAGTGTTGCAATCTGGTATATTATAGAGTAGCTAGGTAGCTCTCTGGATAGTGATAGTCTTGGAGTCAGTAAAATTCATCTGAGTTCAAATCTAACCTCAATCACTTACTAGATGTGGGACTCTGGGCAAGTCATTTAATTCTGTTTGCCTCAGTTCTTCATCTGTAAAATGAGTTGGAGAAGGAAATGGCAAACTACTCCAGTATCTTTACTAAGAAAACCCTAAATGGAGTCATAAAGAGTCAGGGAGCACTGAAAAGAAACTGGACAATCTGATATTATAAGATAAATTAGGGAGCAATTATGGAATCATTAAAAGAATATCACAGTTTTCCAATGGGAATCTACTTTGTTTTCCTCTGTGTCATTATGAACCCAATTTAATGTCTATTTGTAATGTCTATCCAGGATTCCTATTTTTTTAAGAGTTGAAATCCATACTTAGCAAAGATCTTTCTCATACATATATTTTGGGGGCCAAATAATTATGGGTATGTGTTTGATTATTCTTATTTGTTCCAAGTATTCCATTTTCCCCTCAATGTAATGGAAGGATTTTTTTTTCATTACATGTAGAATTAAAATGAAAAATTCATTCTTTGAAAGTATTAAGTCACTCTAGATGATAAAAATTCTTCATCCACTTCTATTTTCTTCTGTGTAAATAAACCTAAACTCAATAGGTCTATATTGAAATCTAGATCACTAATAACTACACCTTCTCATTTATATTTTAGACAAACTAGGAAAAGAAATATAGTCTATATTTATATTAAAGTAGTTTTTATGAATCTTTCTCTTACCCTCTAATATTTAATAGGAGCTTTTTGGAATTATTTTCTTTGCCTCTTCATTTCAACTCATACTGACTAAAATGAAAAAGAAAACCAAAAACCTAGGATTAAGGATTCCGTCAGGTAGTAAAAAGATGATCATGACAGCCTTTTTGACCCCTTATCCATCCAGTGATTAGTGAATCAATTCTGAAGAAATCTGGTACTAGGCCTAATTCTACTGAAGTCTGTACAACTGTTAACCAACCTACTTTTAAACTTTTTGCTTCAGAACTGTTTTCTATAAAATGGATGTAATTAGATGCATCCCAATTCAAGTAATTTGGATATGATGAATGGAGATGTAACCAGTATAAGGTGACCAAAGCTTTGGCCCAGGGTATTGACAGAGTGGATGAAACCTTTTCGTGTACTTTTGCTACTTCTATGATCATCTGATCAAGGAATGGTGACATGAACCACTTTTAAAATAATCTGGGTTATTTTCCTTTCCCTCCCTACTAATCCCAAATGCTATTATTTATAAGATCATGGTGGTCTAAGAATATGATAGACACATGGGAAATCCAGGATCAGCAATGATGCTAGGATATATACCAGTTACATCAGTTTTAAACTACAACAGGGCCTCTATCTGATCTTCAACTCTCTCTTTGCTCCAGATACTAGAATTGTAAAGTTATGGCCATAACTGGGAGAATAACATCGAACATTTTTAGATATCAGTATAAAAACTATAAGGAAGGGGTACATTGTAGGGCAAAACTTTAGCAGTAATTGTTCAAGAGACATGTAATGGAATACATAGGCCCACATATGAAGTTACATGTTGGTCAGAAGACTGTCTCAAGGCAAAAAAATACCCATGCAAGTTGAAATAATTGCCTTATTTATCTATATTATTGTATTGCCATATAATAGGATACAGTTACACTAACACTCCTGAGAGAGAGGATTGGGCAATCTTAGTTCTGGTCCTGACAGAGTGACAGTTAAAGGTACATTTAAAAGAACTCTGAAGACAATTTTGAACCCCACTCATATTATTTACTCACTCTATGGTCTTGGGCAAGCTATTTAATTTCACTGATTCTTAATTTCCTTACTTATAAAATGAAAATATTGGTCCAGCAGGCCTTCTAATGTCTCCTGTAAATCTCATATTTTATGACATTTTATGTGTTTAACTTTGGTGCTAGATCAGACCCAAAATCCCATCATTTCCACATCTCTCACCAACTAGCACTGTGATAGTTATTTTAATTCAGTTTTTCAACTTAAAAACAATGATGTTAGACAAAATAACTAAGTTTCCTTCAATTTCTATGATTCTGATTTCTTCAAAAATTACTCTGGCCCCATGCCATACTAAAAATCACAATCCATAGTACAACTAGCTAATTCTTTCATATTCTGAACATTCTCTGCTGCTGATGTTTCTTCTAGTCTCACAACTCCAAGTGTTTGGCACAACACATCAAAGTGGATATCCCATATATATGTAATTCTCTTTTCCCCTAATATTTCTCCTCTTCCTAACTTCCTTATTACTCTTGATGATAATACCATCTTCTCAATCACACAGACGCTCAACCTAAAGTGTTATCTTTGACTTCTCTCTCTCTTACAATTTTTGGCAAATCTTATCAATTCTACTTTTACAACAGTTCCTGTATACACCCTCTTCTCCCCTCTAACACTGCCCCCACACTGATGCAGTCCTTTCTCATCTCAAGTCTGGACTATTTAATAGTCTCATGGTTCGCCTTCTTATCTCTAGTCTTTCCCTATTACACTTAGCCATTGATCATCTTAAATCTAATTAAGTCTCCTCTCCCTACCCCCAAATACACTCCAATGATTATCTTTCAAATATAAATTCTCTGTTTGGCTTTTAAATCTTCTCATAACCTGACCTTTTAACTACCTTTCTAGTCTTATAAAAATTCCAGTGTGTATGATTCTGACTTCCTTTCTCTTCCTTACATAAGACACTCTGTACTTTCATTGGCTGTCCTTCAAGTCAGTAATACTTTCTTCCCTCTTCTTCCCCATGGCTTCTTTCAAATCTCAAGTAAAATTTCACTTTCTGCAAGAGATATTTTCCATTCCTCAGTGCTAATGACTTTCTTCTGAGAATATACCAAATTGATCCAGTTTTTATTTTGTTGTAGATAATTGTCTGGATATTATTACCTACATTTCCTACCACATAGGAAGTACAAATAAATGTTTATTGACTTAAGAATGGAAAGATAAACCTTCTAGAACCCATGCTTTCTGTGAAGTTGGAATAGATTGTCTTCAAGAAGGCTCTAGAATTATCCTGTTCTCAAGCTTAAAAGCAGGAGGTGCACATGGTCTAATGCTGCTATGTCTTGGAGAGGAAAAAAGCTCATGCACTTACTAAAGGCAGTCACTGAACAGCTTAGTCAGAAAAAAAAGACATAAAACACAGAATCTCTATCATTTGTGTATTGATCTTATTTACCAGAAATTGATTTTGTCCTATAACTGCTTACATTGTAGTTCTTTGTCTCTGAATTTAATTCAGACTTCAGGTGGCTTGTGAAGGGTTAAATTTAAAAATGCATTGATTCTTGTCTCAGAGAACCTTGCTAGCCTTGGGAAAGAAGATTGGGAATGATTTCTTTACATCATCAAGCTATTCTTCAGGGATGTCGAGTTTGCTTTCCAAAAATCTGGGCTACTATTTCCAACATGGATCCAAACAAAGATTATTTAGTTTCATAAGAAAACAAAAGGAGGAGGAGGATGGTACCCCCTTTATTAAACTTCCAATCATGCTCCCTGAACCTCAGTTTTATATATTTAAATTTACATATATGTACAAATATTATATATAATGTTATATATTGTATTACATATTATATATTATACATATATAAAATTTTTTGTTACATATTATGTGTGTTATATATAACATGAATAATATTATGTATGTTGCCTTTAATTCCATTAAGTCATTTACTCTACCCTATTATTTTTCTATTTTCCCCAAAACCTATACAAAAGAAACTGTCCTTGTGATCATGGTCTTTGGCATTAATGTAGGTAAGTTATTCACTAAATTATTGAAAGGTAGCAAGTCCTATCTAATAAATGTTATCTTACATGTAAATCTTCCTCCATCTACTGTTCTGTTCAAATTCAATGGTGAAAAACCCTACCTAGACAAAAATGTTGTGACAATCTAGGGTTTTCTGTTTGTTGTGAAACAATTGAATAATGAAAAATTTAATAGTCATTGGAACAGCCAAAGAAACAAGATGGCCGCATGTATATTTTATCATAATTTTCCATTGTGTTTGAGCCGATGAGTTTTGCTACCATATTTTAAAACCTGTTAACTTCAAATATCAGGAAGGGAAATTATTTGGAAGATTAAAAGTACTTTTGAGGGAAAACAAATTCACTATCTGTAAGACTATGTAGCTTTAAATAATTATTATTCAGAGATCATCCTCACAGGAACATTTAGGAAGGAAAAAAAAAAAAACAGTTTATAGGAACACTGAAAGGACTCATATAACACAGATAAATGAATCAGACAAATCAGCTGTAAAAACCAGCTAAAGAACCAAAGCAAATATTTTAAGAATAAGGTACTGCATAAAAACCAAAATGACCACTTATAAGATGGGATTCTTAAACTGTTATTTCATTATTCACATTCAATTAATTGTGTTCCATCTCTTGATCTAAATCTCAGAGAAAACAAAATTATCTAGGGATAACTAGAAGACTTCTAATGGCCTTATCTCAATGGTTATTAGCAACATAATGCTATACAAAAGTGGCTATGGGCTCCAAGTTCAGTACCTGCAATTTCCTTAAAAATGTAAACTACACGCAATGACTTCATCTTTCTTATGTGTCATTAATCTGGTGCTATATTTGAGTGTGTATAGTTTCTTTTTTAACTGGGTATAGATTTCTAGTTTGTGAAAGTGGGGGAAGGAAAGAAAGAGGTCAGAATTGACAGCAACACTGAATCAGCGCATCTCATGCCAATGAAGTAATGAAAACCAGCACTGTTCTTACAAGGCAATAATGAATATAAATGGACAAAAGACATTGAATAGCTAGCTACTGGGAAGAAAAGAATGAGGCATCCAGTTCAAGAAAGAACCTTTTTCTGCTATCACAGATAGCTTTGTGAACTGGCTAAATTAGCAAGGTCCGTAACAATTTCATGCTTTAAGGGAAATTTTTGAAAGACAGCTCTCGCATTTTTTAGGGATTCAGGTTTAATAAAAGGAGATTTGCTTGTTGTGGTGGTGGTTTAATGGGATAAAGGCGGTATTTTAATTGTATGTTTGTTGTCTCTAGATTATTTGGTAATATATTTTTGATGTATTAAAGGTTTTATTTTTGCTACCTTTGTTTAACTAAAGACCTTAAAACTCAAGGAGATCTTGTTTGGTGAAGCAAAAGTAAAGGATATTTGGATTAGGGATGTTAAAAGATTATAGTTTTAAAAAGACTCTTAGGAATATTTACTTTAGTACACAGGTGATTTAACAGAAATAATTTTATGGAATAGGATTCAGTGACATATGAGTTTGGTTAATTTCTCTGATACTAATATATATGTATGCATATATACATATATAAATGTATAGACATACCTAGAAATATGAATATATATGAAATTAATTCAGTTACACTGAGTTGGAAGTATGTAATTATTAGTAATTTGATACAATTATCTATATCTACTAGTGTACAGTAGAAAACATAACTAAAGAAAGAAGTAAATGAAAGAAAATTTGTTTTTGTTTTTGTTTTTTTTTCTTTTGACAATCATATGCTAAGGACACTTACATTTAAAAGTAATCAGTTGAAATTCTGTACCAGTTATGTGACAACAGATTAAAAGGATTTCTGCCTGTCACTAAGAAGTATTCCATGGATTTGGTATACTGTACATAGCCATCTGTTCAAAACTCAATAGACAAAATCCTGTTCTATTTCTGAAAATGTTTTGACTATAATAGTATATCTTGCGAAAATAAAAAAAGTCTTTGGGATCTTCAAAATTCATTACCAAAATTTAAATAAACTCTAACTTTTAACATAAAGTATAATGTTATAGCTGCTTGTGCTTTGTTTTGCAAGTTTAAATAAAACCAATACTTTTGTTTTCCTTTATATTCTAAAAATATAAATATGACTCATCATTCTAAACTTTTATATGAGTATCTTTAACTCTTATTTAACTACGATAATTGGAAAAGGGATGATAATACAATATTTTCCTTAATTTTTGTTATATAGATAATTCATGCAATCGCTAGAGGAAAATAATTAGAATATAGTCAAATATAATCAAATTTAAATATATGTATGTTTTAGTCTATATGATGATTGAGTTTATTAATAACATGTCCCAAATTTATAATTGCTTCATTTTATCATTGAACTTGGCATAGTAGGTCTGCTTTAATTAAGGAATATAGTAAGGATTTCATTAGTTCCTTCAAAATTATCTTAACCTAAAAAAAAACTGAAAAGGGTCTTTATATAACATATATTC
The DNA here is from genome assembly GCF_048593235.1 of Sminthopsis crassicaudata. Lineage (NCBI taxonomy): Eukaryota > Metazoa > Chordata > Mammalia > Dasyuromorphia > Dasyuridae > Sminthopsis > Sminthopsis crassicaudata. Next base: position 22,096,289 of record NC_133622.1, on the reverse strand, counting down.
ATTCATGCAATGGTTAAACAAACAAACCACAAAAACTCTGGCACTCTTTTCCCAAAGAACAATGATAAATGCAATCCATCCAATATACTCTCTTGATCTAATCTTTTCAGTCCAATTTCAGCATCATCCAGTAAACTAGATTCAAATGTATATGCAGATATTAAGTATAAAACAAAAGGTCAGTTTTATTACTTAATAGCAATCTTGCTTATAAAGTGAGGTTTGATTAGTTTTAAAATAATAATAATAAAAGGAAGAATTATGGAAAACCTTAATAGGAAAACAGATTTAATCGAAACAGGATCTAAGCAATTTTAATGAAATTCATGTAGTGTTTTTAATAGCACTCCTAGACAGTAAACCTGACTATTATCCTGAATAGTATCATTACCTCCTTTATGCTCAATATTCTCTGCTGTTTTCAAAGGGATCTGCAGCCAAGCTAATTCTCTATACTTATGTGAAATCTGGTTAGAAAGAAAAGTATCTGTAAAAACCATAGGTCAGTTTACTTCAAGACAATATTCCAGGTGCCCACGTTGTCAAAATACCTGCATTACAATTCTCCTCCAGTTGCTGTTTTTAATTAGGAGGCTCTCCTCAGTAGGAAACAAATCCAGAGGGAATTGGGAAAGTTTATTTTACAGATTATACACAACAAAAGATCCCTGTTTCCTGTATTTGAGATTTCCATTTTCTCCCAATATCTTATGCATCGAAAACTGCTTAAATATCTACTAATAATTGCTGAGTATATTTTTGTCTGTTTTAATAGTTTGTAAGAAAAAATATATATAAATATGTATTGGAAATGAGTAACATTTCTACTTTATCAGAAACTTGAAGGTGTATAGAGGAGATTTATATAATTGACTTTAACTTCTCATTCAGAAACCATCATTCTGAGGAGGAAAACGGTCCAGGGAATTTTGGGGCAATCATTCAGTGGGGCCTCCACTAGCAATACTTCACTTCCCACATACAAGCTATCACCTTCCATCTTTCCTCCCTTTCACAGCCAAGCTCTTAGAAAATGTGGTTATACTAGTAGCCTCAGCTGCCTCACCTCCCACTTCGCAATTCTGTGCCATATGGATTGCCATCCCACCTCTTCCCTGAAACTGCTTTTCCCAAGAATACCAAGGATTTCTTAATTGTTAAATCTGACAGCTTTCCCCCTAATCTTCATACTCTTCAATCTTTTGGCTACTTTTTACACTGAGGACCATCCTCCTTTTGGATATACTCTCTTCTAGGACAGTTTTATGATACTGCTATCTCCTCCTTCTCTTCCTACGTGTCTGATTACTCCTGTTTCCTTTGCTGGATCATCATCCATGTTCTGGCTCCTATACAGGAATATAAACCAAGGTTCTGAATTTGGGCTCTTCTAGCATGATTTTTCTCATGAAGGGCAAACCAAAATGCTTCTAGAACTAATGGTAAACTTGTCAACTACCAAGTTGTCAAGCTTTATAGTTTCTCTCCAGAACTTCAGTCATAAACCAACAACTTTCTCTTTTCTATCTCTGTCTTGATGTCATATAGGTATCTAAGTAACCGCATGGCAAACTAAAACTATGTTCCCCCTTAAACCTGAACCATCTTCCAAACGTCTCTTTTGCTCTCTTGAGAACACCATCCCAGTCATTCGGTATTACAACTAAAGACATAGGATCAATTCTTCACCCACTTTCACAATCTACAATATCCAATCAGTTACCATATTCTGGATCCACAGGAGATTAATTATAGTCCTATTCTAAATTATAATATTGCATGAGATTTAAATATATATACAAACATCATGACTCCTGAAGAAGATGGGCAAGACAGGAAGGGGGATTTAGGAATATTAATGTGATAACCATATTGTCGATCAAGACATAGAAAACACATGCAGTTTATTTGCTTAATTCATTTTGAGCAGAGCTAGTAAACTGTTAAATGATTCTCCTAATGAGCACTGCCCAAATTTACTGTTTATCAAGTATGTTGAATTTTCTTACCATTAACCATGATCAGTCATCCATAGAAGGAAAACCTGGATGCAGAAATCTATTTTGTTTTTGCCTTTGTATCTTTGACAATTAGTTAATACAGGTAGACTAAGCATATGATGAATTCATTAATCAAACTATATGAAGTGATGCAAAATAAAGCTAAAGAACTAGATCTAGAAACAGAGCTCATGTTCCACAATGACAAGAAAGTAGAAAAAGGAAAAAAAAAGGAAAAGAAAGACAGACCCCCAAAGACAGAAGTAGCAGAACTTCAAGTGCAATCTTCTCTTTGCTTGATTGTTGTTCATTCATTCATATGGTGCTACATTGTCAAATACCAATAGCATCGTAAAGAACTTAACCCTTGATTTTTATGCTTTTTTTTGATTACTTTTGGTTGGTGTCTACTGAAAATAGCATCTATAAGTTGATATGGTGTGACACAGCTTATTTTACACATGAGAAATCTGAAGTCAATAGCTGGGCATTGACTTGTACAATTTTATACAGATAGGAAATACAAGATGAGACTCAAACATAAGCCTTTTCACTCCAAATATAGCGATGCTCCTCATTAAATATCAACCCCCTGAGAGTGATTTTCAATAGACATAGTACCTAAGTTTATATATTAAAATTTAATAATGTACATACTTATCCATATAACTTGAGACAAAACACTCAACAACAAAGGAACTCAATGTATAATTGAAAATTCTTAATTCCTCAGATTTTATTTTATGCTTCAAATAACAAGAAATGCATATGTAAAATATGAGGTCCATTAAAATCTTAAATTTATAAAGTTAAATATGGTTTCCTATATTGATATCAATATAGACAATCTAATAAAAACAGCAAATTCATATGCTGTATAAATAAAGACTCCATTCAGAGCAAGGCCTTGGGAAAATCCAAGTCTAAAATGTGCTTCTATTTTTTTAACTTCAAAACAAAGTTATAAAGTTGACCACTAGATTAGCTTTGGATTCTTGATATCTTAAGATGTGTTCTCTGAAGTCCAAATTCATGAACTTCTATTTCCAAAAAGTTATTCTCCTTTAATGAAGTCTAATATGGCAAATAGGAGCTGACAACTGTTTTCAAATCTGCCAAATTGATCAGTAAGGTTCATCACTTTATTTCTAGGTAGACTTTAAATCTTCTGGCTTCAATAACCATACTAATGGAACTTTTGTTCATTTCCTATTTTTAAAGGTGATGACTAGCATATAAAGACTGCAAATCATCCAAATGTCTCAAGTTGTATGTCAGTCATCTGATTGACTCTATGGAAGAAATAACAATGAGCTTGGCCAAAAAGAATTCATTAGGAGGGGGGGAAATGCTGTACACTTACAGAACAGTATAAGAAGAGATACAGATACAGATAATTTTGGTACTTTGACTTCATGAAAAAGATTTTAATTCTAGTATTACTTTTAAAAATAATAATAAAAGAACAACAGGAAGTTCTCTAATACTATAAGCTGAAGAGAAGTTACAGCATTACATAGAGAGAATTCTTTTAAGGACCCATAGAATCACAGATTCTAAGACTTCTCAAAATAGAAAATGAAACACATTCTAATGTGTCTGTTTCTATGTTATAATAATATATGGAGATATTTAAATATCTATTTATAGATATCTCATAAATATTCCTTTTGTCAATTTTTTGAGAGAGATTGGTCTGAAAATCTATGCATTTAAAATGGAATAAAGAAAGCTACTGGAATTATACTATTTAAAAAAAAAATCAAGAAATAAACTCTTCTGTCCTCTGTATTCTTTAACACTATTATGGAAGATAATATTTAATTGAAATGCAGTTTTTAAGATTAGAATGTCTCTAGCCAGTGTGTAACATTTACTAGCATTAGTACAAAAAGTTAATGAAATTATATTGAATCAACAAAAAAAATAAAGAACCTCAAATCTTAATTTCTAATATTTTCCTAAAATAAACTGTCACCTTAACAAAAGTGACATAAAATTTTATTCACAAATAGTCAAGAAGATCATCACTCTTATGAGAAGCAATATGGTGCATTGTAATGGAGAGTGTTCTGTATTTGTGTGGCTAATTGAGAAGAGAAAGGAAGAAGCTTCTCCAGGTCCGTCTCCTACTATGTTTCTCCTGTTTACTAGATGTAAATCTTTGGTTCTTGCTCTAACACTAGTATTAACAAACTGTCTAATACAGGTTTAATCATTTCACATGCCTAGATCTCAGTCCTAATCCTCTAGTTTTCAGAAATGAAGTACATTTCATATTTTACCCTCATCATCAAAATTGCAAAATGCATTATGCATTTCATATGGCCAAGTATACTTCAGATTGCTATTTTCAGAAGACATATGGTACAAATAAATATAAAGGATATATATAAGACATAAAGGATATAGAGTGATGCTCTATGGATTCAAAACATACCAGCACACAACTACTAGAGGACACTGCCTAAAGCTTGAAAAAAAAGTACATTTAATCAATAAAAGACAGTAAGACAGTATATTGAATATGTGGAACTCTGCCTAAAAAGCTAATTTTTTTTGTTGAATAGTTTTAGTTTTGTGTGACCCTTTATGACTCTATTTGGAGTTGTTTTATTTATTTAGGCAAGGATACTGAAGTGGTCTCCCTTTCCAGCACATTTTACAAATGAGGAAACTGAGCAAAGTAAGGTTAAGTGGCACACCCTGGATATGTACTTAGTAAGTGTCAGAGACCAGATTTGAACTTAGTAATATGGATTTTTCTACCTACAGGCCTTGGAACTTTATCCACTGAACTACTTTCAGCTATCTTATCTATGAGGAGTAGAAGAAAATGGCAAAATACTGTATTATCCTTGTCAAGAAACCTCCAAGTGGAGTCAGGAAGAGTTAGATATGAATGAAAATTATTGACCAAAAATCCAGTTGGAGGGTGAAGCACTAAATTCCTCCCAAAGCCTTTTATCTATTTTTAAATTTTTCTTTGGAGAAATTTATGTTTCAGTAGATACTGGACCTGAAGTCAGAAAGACATAAGTTCAAAAAGCCAATATCTTGTGAAAGTAAAACTAGAATCAAGAAGAAAAAGTAAATTCACAGATTAAACATCTACCATAGATGGAAGGGAAGTAAATTATTTGGGGTATATCCACATCCCATTGTAGGATACCACTGAATTATAGGAAGCAGAATGGCCTAGAGGATGGACACTGGATCTGACAGTATATATGGATTCTTATGTTTGCATCATGTTATTAAAACATGTTTCTTTGAGATTACATACACTATTCTACTATCAACTGCTTTTCTAACCATGCCTTTACTGCCATACTTTTTCTGCAGTTCCAATTTTGCAAATTTCCAAAATTGGCAATTAAATATATTTCTTCCTAAGTTAATACGGGTGCTTCAGGGTCATTGGGTTTTTTAAATGTTAGTTCTCTGCCATCTTTACCAAGAGAATTACAATATTTGTCTTTGGTAAAAATGTTTATCATACACAGACAATACTGTAAAATACATATTCTCTATTAAAATAGCTGAGCCAGCTAGGTGATGCAGTGGAGAGAGAATGAGACAGAATGTTAGGAAGATTTCTCTTCCTGAATTCAAATCCGACCTGAGATATGTGTGATCCTGGGCAAATCACTTACCCGTTTGCCTCGGTTTTTTCACATGTAAAATGAATTGGAGAAGGAAATGGCAAACCATTTCAGTATCTTTGCCAAGAAAACCTCAAATGGGGTCATGAAGAGTCAGTTGTGACTGAAAAATGACTGAAGAGCAAACTGAAATGGCCGTTCTTATGAGCTAAGAAGATAATGGCATCTTACATGGTGTATATTCTAATACTTCAACAATTCTGTTTTCTAGCTTTGTTTCCTCTTTATGCAAATGATAAAAGGAATGATGTCAATTTCTTGATAAACAAAGATAAAATAACATTTGAATCAATTACCTGGATATTTCCAAGAAAATAGATGCATGTATTTTGCCCCCTTGGTTTAATTTTGCTTTGTTTTGTTTAAAATATTCAAATAATTGCTTTAATTCTCTGTCTGCATAGACATTGTCATTTCATCGCTAAATAAAAGTCTGCCATCAGGATCATTAAGCCTAAGTGTAACATTACAATTTGAATGGCACGTCCTCAAGCTAAACACATTTCCTTTTATTTCTTAACTAAGACCAACTCCTATCATTATATAAAATGGCTTTGCTCCCCCATCCACCCCAGCCCTTTGAGTTCATTTTTGTATTCATGTCGAACTTCCCTTTAGGTTGGCATATTCCGTATTTGAGCTGGCACTAATCGATCAGTACGCTCCTACTTCAGCTGTTCAAGCAGCAGCTAACCAGGCAGCCACAACAAACACAAATCTGGCAGCTCCTCATGTGTGTCCCTGCCTGTTATTCAGTGACTGTTTGCGAGGACTTTATATGTAGACCACGTAGCTCTTAGCTCAGTACTCAGATTTTAAACAGAAAGCTTATTAGGCACAGAAGTCCTACAAATTAAATCATAATAAGGAGCTGCTCAAAATAGTTTAGAAGACAGTGCATGGAAATGTATTTTTACACACAAAAAAAATCTAATGTTTTCTTAGAAGGGAACATTGATGTGGCAAATGATAACAGTCTGGAGAGAAGCTCTGAGCATTACATGAATTCAGTGTTGTATCATTTACTTACAGTAGTAGTACCAAGCTTGTCTCATCTTAATTTAATTCTCAGATTTTTTTTCCCCTGAGTTTTCTAAGAGACAATGGGACACAATTTTCTTTTTTCATCCCCAGTAAGCACATTTAATAAAAATGCAATCAAGTTCACTCAAGTTTATTTGAATGCATCTGCTTGAAATCTCTTATTAAATCAAAAAGCATCTTTCTTCATAGAGGGAAGGGGGGAAAAAAATCAGTCCTTACTGGATCTGGTACATATGTCACAGCAGGTAGAGGACCTGAGGGAGTTAAGAAAGTCTGTCCTTGATAAATAGTCAATGTGTCGTGTAGCTTCTTGATGTCCTTGGCCAACCCAGTGCTACAAAACTGCCTCTACATAAGAAGTGTCTATAACAGGAGGTTCTTGAAACTACAACCTAATATAAATGTATGTATGTATACATACATATATATGTACATACTTATGCATGAACATATATATGTGTACTCTGTAAATACATAACCATCTATACATGCACATACAGATATACAGCAAACTTCAGTGGTAACTACTAACCCTTTCATTAAATTTTATTTTTCCACTTTTAATTGTACAATACTTAGTTTTCATCTTATAAATTATAAATACAAAGATGATAGATTAGTGGAGAGTAAATTCATTGAGCAAAATGGAACTTTCATTGACTTAGTAAAGTTATCACCCAGTTTGAAAAGCCTAATTATGCTTTTGAGTGAGGCAATCATAATACATGTGCTATAATATTATGTATCCATATATCAATATGTCTCTATATTATGTATCTATATATCAATATGTCTATATATTATGTATCTATATATCAATATGTCTATATATTATGTATATATATATATCAATATGTCTATATATTATGTATCTATATATCTATTATGTATCTATATATCAATATGTCTATATATTATGTATCTATATATCAATATGTCTATATGTTATGTATATATATCTATTATGTATCTATATATCAATATGTCTATATATTATGTATCTATATATCAATATGTCTATATATTATGTATCTATATATCTATTATGTATCTATATATCAATATGTCTATATATTATGTATCTATATATCTATTATGTATCTATATATCAATAGGTCTATATATTATGTATCTATATGTCTATATGTTATATATCTATATATCAATATGTCTATATATTATGTATCTATATGTCTATATATCAACATCTCTATATATCAATATGTCTATATATTATGTATCTATATATCAATATGTCTATATATTATGTATCTATATATCTATTATGTATCTATATATCAATATGTCTATATATTATGTATCTATATATCAATATGTCTATATATTATGTATCTATATGTCTATATATCAACATCTCTATATATCAATATGTCTATATATTATGTATCTATATATCAATATGTCTATATATTATGTATCTATATATCTATTATGTATCTATATATCAATATGTCTATATATTATGTATCTATATATCAATATGTCTATATATTATGTATCTATATGTCTATATATCAACATCTCTATATATCAATATGTCTATATATTATGTATCTATATATCAATATGTCTATATATTATGTATCTATATATCTATTATGTATCTATATATCAATATGTCTATATATTATGTATCTATATGTCTATATGTTATGTATCTATATATCAATATGTCTATATATTATGTATCTATATATCTATTATGTATCTATATATCAATATGTCCCTATATTATGTATCTATATGTCTATATATCAACATCTCTATATATCAATATGTCTATATATTATGTATCTATATATCTATTATGTATCTATATATCAATATGTCTATATATTATGTATCTATATGTCTATATGTTATGTATCTATATATCAATATGTCTATATATTATGTATCTATATATCTATTATGTATCTATATATCAATATGTCCCTATATTATGTATCTATATGTCTATATATCAACATCTCTATATATCAATATGTCTATATATTATGTATCTATATATCTATTATGTATCTATATATCAATAGGTCTATATATCAATATGTCTATATATTATGTATCTATATATCTATTATGTATCTATATATCAATATGTCTATATATTATGTATCTATATGTCTATATGTTATGTATCTATATATCAATATGTCTATATATTATGTATCTATATATCTATTATGTATCTATATATCAATATGTCTCTATATTATGTATCTATATGTCTATATATCAACATCTCTATATATCAATATGTCTATATATTATGTATCTATATATCAATATGTCTATATATTATGTATCTATATATCTATTATGTATCTATATATCAATAGGTCTATATATCAATATGTCTATATATTATGTATCTATATATCAATATGTCTCTATATTATGTATCTATATGTCTATATATCAACATCTCTATATATCAATATGTCTATATATTATGTATCTATATATCAATATGTCTATATATTATGTATCTATATATCTATTATGTATCTATATATCAATAGGTCTATATATTATGTATCTATATGTCTATATGTTATGTATCTATATATCAATATGTCTATATATTATGTATCTATATATCTATTATGTATCTATATATCAATAGGTCTATATATCAATATGTCTATATATTATGTATCTATATATCAATATGTCTATATATTATGTATCTATATGTCTATATGTTATGTATCTATATATCAATATGTCTATATATTATGTATCTATATATCTATTATGTATCTATATATCAATAGGTCTATATATCAATATGTCTATATGTTATGTATCTATATATCAATATGTCTATATATTATGTATCTATATATCTATTATGTATCTATATATCAATAGGTCTGTATATTATGTATCTATATGTCTATATGTTATATATCTATATATCAATATGTCTATATATTATGTATCTATATGTCTATTATGTATCTATATATCAATAGGTCTATATATCAATATGTCTATATATTATGTATCTATATATTAATATGTCTATATATTATGTATCTATATATCTATATATCAATATCTCTATATATCAATATGTCTATATATTATGTATCTATATATCAATATGTCTATATATTATGTATCTATATATCTATTATGTATCCATATATCAATAGGTCTATATATTATGTATCTATATGTCTATATTTTATGTATCTATATATCAATATGTCTATATATTATGTATCTATATATCTATTATGTATCTATATATCAATAGGTCTATATATTATGTATCTATATATCTATTATGTATCTATATATCAATAGGTCTATATATCAATATGTCTATATATTATGTATCTATATATCAATATGTCTATATATTATGTATCTATATGTCTATATATCAATATCTCTATATATCAATATGTCTATATATTATGTATCTATATATCAATATGTCTATATATTATGTATCTATATATCTATTATGTATCTATATATCAATATGTCTATATATTATGTATCTATATGTCTATATGTTATATATCTATATATCAATATGTCTATATATTATGTATCTATATGTCTATTATGTATCTATATATCAATAGGTCTATATATCAATATGTCTATATATTATGTATCTATATATCAATATGTCTATATATTATGTATCTATATGTCTATATATCAATATCTCTATATATCAATATGTCTATATATTATGTATCTATATATCAATATGTCTATATATTATGTATCTATATATCTATTATGTATCCATATATCAATAGGTCTATATATTATGTATCTATATGTCTATATGTTATGTATCTATATATCAATATGTCTATATATTATGTATCTATATATCTATTATGTATCTATATATCAATAGGTCTATATATCAATATGTCTATATATTATGTATCTATATATCAATATGTCTATATATTATGTATCTATATGTCTATATATCAATATCTCTATATATCAATATGTCTATATGTTATGTATCTATATATCAATATGTCTATATATTATGTATCTATATATCTATTATGTATCTATATATCAATAGGTCTATATATTATGTATCTATATGTCTATATGTTATATATCTATATATCAATATGTCTATATATTATGTATCTATATGTCTATTATGTATCTATATATCAATAGGTCTATATATCAATATGTCTATATATTATGTATCTATATATCAATATGTCTATATATTATGTATCTATATGTCTATATATCAATATCTCTATATATCAATATGTCTATATATTATGTATCTATATATCAATATGTCTATATATTATGTATCTATATATCTATTATGTATCCATATATCAATAGGTCTATATATTATGTATCTATATGTCTATATGTTATGTATCTATATATCAATATGTCTATATATTATGTATCTATATATCTATTATGTATCTATATATCAATAGGTCTATATATTATGTATCTATATATCTATTATGTATCTATATATCAATAGGTCTATATATCAATATGTCTATATATTATGTATCTATATATCAATATGTCTATATATTATGTATCTATATGTCTATATATCAATATCTCTATATATCAATATGTCTATATATTATGTATCTATATATCAATATGTCTATATATTATGTATCTATATGTCTATATGTTATGTATCTATATATCAATATGTCTATATATTATGTATCTATATGTCTATATATCAATATGTCTATATATTATGTATCTATATGTCTATATATCAATATGTCTATATATTATGTATCTATATATCTATATGTTATACATTTATATATCTATATGTATGTAAATTTTTCTATATAATGTGTGTATATACAAAGAATAAAATCACAACTTTAGAACAGATAGGTAAATAATAGATATTTAAATACCAACTATGTGTCAGACATTGTATTTAGTGCTGGAGATACAAAAGTTTTCTATGTTCTAACGGGTGAAACAATGTACTAAAACTCTGTTAAACTATGTCAAACAAGCTGAATACAGGATAAATCACAGAAAATCAACAAAGGGAGGGCAAAAGAATTGACAGAGTTTAGGGAAGCTTCCTGTAGAAGGTGGACTTCAGCTGAGACTTGAATGAAATCAGGAGGTAGTGATGAGGAGGGAAGCATGGAGGACAGATGGAAAATGTCTAGAGTTTAAAGGAGGGGAGAAATGTCTTGATTAAGAAACGGTATCACCCACCCCATCACAGAGGACTTGACCAAGAAATTGAAGGAGTAAGATGTAAAAAGAACTGATGTGATGCTGAGAGAGCATGAGGACTTAACAATGACTCCTAAATTGCAAGTCTGGATGAGTAGGAGGATGGTGATACCTTCAAGAGTAATAAAGGAATTTAGATAAAAGAAGGGTTTGGGGGAAAGTTGAAATGAGTGATTTTAAGATAAGATAAATTTAAGGTGTCTAATAAGTAGATAAAGATGAGATATAGAGGTCTGCAGGGAGTATAAGACTTGATAACTAGATGATAGAATTATTACCATAGAGATAAATGATTCCATGTGAGATGATGAGATCAGCAAGTGGCAAAGCATAAAGGGAGTGGAGGGCTCAGGATAGACACCTGTGAGAGTTCCACATTTAACATACATAACTTGGATAAAGAAAAACTGAGCAGGGAAAACAAATTTAAAGTGTTAAATTTCAGTTTGATCCAAAACATTTATCATTCATTGATTATTCATTTTATTGGGGACAATTTTATAAACTGAACAAAAACAGAATAGAATAATAAAATTATTAGTAAAGTGTTAGTAACTAATATCTAAGTGTAGAGATTCTCTATAGTGAGGATGTAAATATTTAGATTCATATCTAAAACTGGACTAGTAACAACTCCTTTGAGATTCAATATTTCTATGTCTATAATGAGCGTAGAACCTTACTTTATCAGTCTCATGGGCATAGGACATGAAAAGTCAAGTGAAATTATTTTTAGCAAAACATTTTAAATTATTGAGAAGCAGCACTGCTATTTGTTAATATTGTTTTCATATTCTTATCTATCTTTTTCTCTTGCTATGAACAGTATTCTATTATGCATCCCTTAGTATTTTTATGTTTACTAATACCAAAAGTCTACAAAAAAGGGTTTTCAACTTATGAAGAAAACAAATGCTTATGAATACAATTCATTTCCCTTGAATTAAACAACTGAATAAACATTTGTTTAGTACCACCTAGATGCAAGGGGCTGAGTTGGATGCTATGTACGCAAATAAACATCAAGGCAATCCTGACTTTGAGAAGCTTGCCTTTTATTGCCATTGTACACACAAGCCAATATTCGCCAAAAAAGTATAACATAAAAGTGTAACTACAACCCTCAGTCTTCTCACCTACAAAGCGAAGATTATAGATAGAATAGCTAGATAGATAGATAGATAGATACAGATATAGATATAGATATATAGAGAGAGATAAATATATATATTTATATATTTATACACACACATATATATACACACATATGTATATACATACATACACACATATATGTGTATATAGATATATGGTTATATAAAAATTTAAAGGAAATACTGGTTGGTACAACTATCAGCAAATACCTCCAATGGGGTAATATATGAGTTGTAGATGGAAGAAGCTATGGATCTCTGGCTAGAAGTGAAGTAGCAACTCATTTCAGACAGAAAGGCCTTGAGGTGAAATTTGGAATATTCATCATCAGATCACTTTGATTGGAATGGAGAGTATGAAGTGGGATAATGTGAAATAAACTTGCAAAGGTCAATGGGGAGTGAAATAATAATTGGTCTTTAATTGCCAGGCTAGGAAATTTGTATTTTATCATCTAGGCAATATCTTGCTACTAAGGGTTTTTGTTTTGTTTTGTTTTGAATCAAGAGAGGTATCTGTGCTTCAAAAATCACAATTTGGAAACTTCTAGAGGGAGCTTGACTTTCCAGTTTTATCAACTGAATGTCTACTCTAACAAGTCACACTGATTCTATAATTTCAGTGTTTATTCCTAGGGTCTATCTTACTATTTGATTCCTAAAATGAATCTGTCTCATTAAAAACAATGGTATTTTTATTTAAATTACTCCTTGAAGTTCAGCTTCCAGAATGGCCACAGAAAGGTTGGCCCAAAAGAGCATTCCATTTCTGTACTTGGCCTATACTGCTACCAGATGACAGGATCACTGGGAAGCCAGAATGCTGCTTTACAATGAGGATCCTGTCACCAGAACACATTTATCATTTCAAAGTCAGTTGCAGTTTGAGTTGGCTAGATATAGTAATTCCCTCTTAATGTAAGTGAGCTTGCTATTGCTGGATTCTTCGTTTCCTATTCAATTGTGAGTAATGCCCTGTTACTGATAGATAAGGAACTTTGAAAAGCCTTGATGAATGCTTCACCAGAGTACTATTTTGTCATTACAGTAAGAGGGATATTTTTTTTTTAGCACAAAATATATTAATTTGTAGATATGAAATGTCCCTATACTTTATTTTTTAAAATGACTATTTGATGCAGAGAATGAGGACACAAGCCATACTTTGAACCAGAGCAAAGAGCAAATTCTTGCTATTTGATTCTGTTAAACAAATATTTAAGCACCAACTTTTTGCAAGTCATTGGGGACACAAAAATAATCATAGTAGACTCAATATTTTCATATAATAGTCATCAAATTCTGTTGGATTAATAATGCAGTTTTAAAATATCTTCTATTTTGGAATCATAGATTTTTTTTTTTTTTTAATCTATATCTTTGTATATTTTCCTCCCAAAGTCAATGAGCAAGTCCCTTGAGTTTTTGGACCCCTGGTCTCTTCAACTACAAAATGAAGGAGCTGCACTAAGGTTCCTTTCAGTTCCATATCTTCTTTTGCAGGTTGGGTGATTTTTATATTTAAGAATCACAGACCAAGATATGCTTAAAATTTATTGAAAAATGAACTACATCTGTCTGATATTCCTGATTCCTAATTAGTGTTGTTGTTGTTTTCAGTCCAGTACAACTCTTACTGATCACATTTGGAGTTTTTGGCAAAGATTATGGAATGGTTCTCCATTTCTTTCTCCAATTCATTTTACAGATAAGTAAATTGAACCAAATGAGGTTAATGTGTTCAAAATCATATAGCTAGTATCTGAGGAATATTGGAATATATCTTCTTGACTCCAGATCAATTAATCCATTTCACTATCTCCTTAAATTTCTTTTTTGTAATTCACTAATTTTCTAAGAAGCTATGAAAATCTGTAGAAAATAGCAAAGAATATGACACACACTAGATCTTTCTCTTCCATAGGGCTAAACAATGCTTAAGAATAACAACTTTTTTGAAGAACAAATTTTAAACGCTATTTTAGTTATATCAGTTTAAAGCCTAGTACAAAATTAAATACATATGATGGATTTTGCTGAGTGTTTAATGCAAGTAAAATTTCCTTTGACAATTCAAATTTAAACTCACTTTAGTTCTTATGAATCTTGCAGGAGTATAATTGACTTCACATTTTTTCCAATGCAGCTAATACATTACTTTCATTTCTATCTGAATTTTCATACAAATGAGAATTAGAAATGAAAAAATAAATTAATGCTACCTGATAGTCAACAGTGAAGCAGCTTGGGAAAACCAAACGTATTCTTTCTTGTGGAAGCTTTTGTCTAGGTTTTTGGTGATTTCGAATATGATTCATTACAACCACACAGCAAATAGGGGAAAATTAATTTCACTGTTGCAAATATTCTGATAGAAATCAGCATAGGGAAAGCAACTAGGTAGAAATTAACAGTTTTTTCTCCAGAGATTATGAAACCAATTTTCTACTTGCCAGAAAACATAACTAAATGCATGTGCAGTAACTACCTAGATAAAACAAGGCAATAATGATGGTTTTCTGCATTCTCAAACACAGGCTGTAGTCTTGTATTTCTGAGTTCTATGTTCTAGCTGTTTGGTTTTTTTTGTTGTTGTTGTTTTTTGTTTTTTTGTTTTTCCCCCTCACTGATTTTCCTCCATCACTGAAATCCTGAAAATAAGGAAAGAGAATCCTCTGTCTGAGGAGGATATTTATACTAATAGGACTATCTTCCTTGTAATCTAACTGTAATAAATGTTAAATGAGTTTGGAGTGCATGTGTATGTATATCTATCTATCGATATCTATCTATATATCTTATAGATATATAGATAGATATAGAGCAAGCTATCTATAGATAGATATAGATAGCTTGCTCTATATCTATCTATAGACATATCTATAGATAGATATAGATAGCTTACTATATATATAGATACACACATATATATATAAATGATCTATCTAGATAATCTCAGTATATTTAATTTGCTACACCATATAATATTTATATTACTTATATGGCAGTAAAACAGTGGTATATATTCTATATATACATACTCTATATACATACACACAAAAAATATATAGAAACAAAAATAAAGGAAAGAGAGATTTGACCTCTAAAAAATATTGTTTTTGTAATCAATCTTGTGTTTGATACTAAAAGCATTATTATCTCTATTTTACAAATTAAGAAGCTGAAGTAAGCATACATAAAGTTATATGCTATTTATTATGCTAAGCACATTAAAAATAGTATCTTTTGACCCTCATAATAATCTTGAGAAGTACGCTATTATTATCCCCATTTTTTCAGTTGAGAAAATTGAAATAGATAGAGAAAAAAATGACTGAAAATGACTGAAAATAAGAAAACTGAAATAGAGGAAAAATGACTTGTGCAGAGTTAAAGGGCTAGAAAGTAAAATTTGAATTCAGTTGTTCCTAACTCCAAACCCAGCTCTCTAGCCACTGAGCAACTCTGCCACCTCATTTGATGATTTGACCACAACCACTCATCTGGGAAGTGGGAGAAGTAGGTTTTTGATCTAAGTTTTATGCTGCCAGAGTTTTATTTTTTCTAATACATGAATGGTAGGAAATAAACAATGACAAAGAGGTCAGAAATGGCAAGACATATTTTAGACATTTTATATGTGTATATGCAATACATGCAGTTGTATGTATACAGCTTATTCTCTAAGTATGATACACAGATATATGCAAACATATGGACATGTGGTGAGCTCTCTGATGAAAAGGAGCTGTTTTTAAACTTCTCTGAATACTCCAAGTCCCTGGCAAAATGCCTTGCACATAGTAATTGCTTAACAAATGTTTGTTTATTGATTGCCTGATTGATGATGGAGGATCTGGTTTGTCAGCTGAATTCTCCATTTCTGCTGCTCAAGCATTCTACTGTAAAAAGCTGAATCAGGTAGACAAAAGTTAGTCCTTTATCTCTTTTTCAGGACATGAGACAGAGGGGAAGCAAAAGCAAAACCCTCAAGTATAGGAGTGCTACTCAGAATGCATGTTCAAGAAAACCAGCTCTTTCTCTATGTATCTCAATATGTAAATGAAACCCTATTATCTCCATCTGCCTTGAATTACTCTATGGAAGTAGGTGCTATTTGAGCTACCTTTTCCTTAACAGCAGAAGCAGCATCATTGGCAGATCATGGGTGGGGTTTGGGAAAAGAGCTAGATCTAGGTCTGAATTCCATCTGCTCTTTTGCTTTATCTGTGTCTACCTGGGCAAGTCATTAACCTTCTTTTTGCCTCCATTTCTTCAATTTTTAAGCAAATTTTTAAGCCAGAGAGCTGCCAAAATTCCCTTTTAGCCCTGAACCCTCCCAGCATCCAAAGATAACAACAATCTCTTTCTACTTTCTTTTACTATCAGATGCAATTCATATCAAAGATCTATATGAGGATGATCTCGAATTATAGAAAATAACAACTTGTTTCACTGTCAATGGCATGTGGTTGTTTTTCAAAGGGCTTAATGAACCTGGGCCAGAAATAAATTTCCTGAATACCTTCTGGTTGAGTCTATCCTATTGTGGAACATCTTGGATTAAGCCATAACATTAATCAAAATGCCTTTAGGGTTGACAATGCAGTCTTAATAGTGGAAGAAAATTGGTCCACCTCTGTCTATTATTTGACCCGGGGCATGAACAACTAAAATCATGCATTTTGGTGGGAATCACTATGTAGTGGCTGGCCTGCCCTGAACCGCTTAAAAACAAACATTAGGTTTCCCTTAAAGGAATCTGGATGGGGTAAAGCGTAGTCAGTTGTAAGTGAACAGTCTGTTTGCCTTTCCACAGAAAGACCTGATGGATTTGAAAATACTCCAGAGCTGGCCTGGGCGATGTCCCCTTTCACCAGGTGCCCAAGAGCCTCAATTTCTGTCATTAAAAATTCATTTGAAACTGCTCTCTCTGCTTTTAAAAACCAAGTGCTCCCAGAAGGATATCATATCAATTTTCTAACACCTTTGTGTGAATTAGTTCCCTAACTGTATCTCTCCCTAAATAGGAGGGGTCAAGGGGGAAGCTTCCTGGCTATGTTTGGAGAGAAGAGGGAGAGAAGAAAAGATGGGAAGGAGAAAGGAAAGAGGCATTTCATTATGTAGTCCATGGCTGGCCCTGATTCAGATCACTAAAGTGTAGAATTGTTTCAAAAATAGCTTCAGAGAAGGGAATCTGTGACATCTCTTTCAACTGCAGAGACAAATACCATAGAAACTTTCTGGATTTGCAGGATAAATGTTGTTAGTGTACATTAATTATTTTGGAATTAAAAGTTAAGTTTTTGAAGATTGAAAGGCTTTCTGTCTCTCCTTTTACTTCCAAACTTTTCCTTTCCTTCCTTCCTTTCCTTTCCTCCTCCCTCTCTCTCTTTTCCCCTTTTCCTCCTCTCCTCTGTCTCTTTCCCTTTAAAACACATTTTAAATTTTCATCTATTATTCATATCAATACTGGCCAAAGACATAGAGAACTTATAACATAGTCTGTGCTCTGATATTTACAAACATTATATTATTGGGTCAGTCTGTGAATCAGTCAACAAGCATCTATTAATTCTTTAATATTAATCAGGCAATGTGCTATGAACCTCGGTTTCCTCATATAAAAAAAAAAAAAAGAGTGTACTATATCATCCCTAGGAACCTTTTCACATCTCTAGTATATACTTACTATATATATATTTTTTCTATTAGAAACAAATTTTGCATAATGATGGTATAATATTCTTATCTTTAAAATATGGAAACATTAAAAGAATATTCAAAATCTCTCAACAACAACCCTGTTTAACTTTTGATAAACTTTGTTTATCTAAACATTCTTTAGAACTTAAGGCTGTACAATTTACTGAAAACATAAAAAGTAGCCTTGATTGCTGGAGTGGGAGACGGAGTTAGGGGAAAAGGCTTGTTTTGTTTGTATGCCATCTTGTTTTTCTCAGAGTTTTCATTACCTGTTTTTTCTTTTTTTCTTTTTTTTTTTTTTTTTTTTTTGGAACATCTCAAAAGGGAATAAGGAACATATAATTTGACCACCTGGATCAATCTGCCCTTCACATTGACAAATGGCTGATATTTCAGAAGAAGGCAGCGGATCTGCCTATCTGCAACCTAATTGGTAATTGCGTTTTGCTTAGAGGAAACATCTTTCTTTGCTCATATATCAGCTTTTGCCCTGAAGCATGGGATTTGATTATACCCACCAAACACCTAAACTTTTGTGGCTGTGAAATTATCTGTTCCTTTTTAAGGTCTTGCCATAGTCTTTGCCTCAGCCTCCCAAGGGAATAAATTCCACAGGTTGATTATATGGTATAAAAAGCAATCCTCAAGATGCTAACCTTCAATTTGAGAGTGTCTGTTTATCCCACTATTTTGGGACAAGGTGAAAAGGATGTTGCTTTTCTATGCCTTTTTATTTCCTTTAATTACATCCTAATTTTTCTCTCTCCCATTTTTCCACTCATGTATCTGTACATAGAAAAGTGAGTGGAAATAAAGTTAAAAATAAAGAGAGGTTAGTTTTTAGGAGCACATAGCAATACCTACATAAAAAAAAATGGCAATTTGTAAGTACATTTCCCCCAAAATATCCAGTATAGGAATTAAACTTTATTTGCACATTAAATTATTCAGAATATCATTAGTTTACCAAAGTATCCCTGGATCATTTAATTTATTTGGTGCTATACTGTCATGTTTTAGCTCTTTAAGAGCTTAATAATTAAGTTCCAGGTTCCTTGTAAGACAATTGTACATGAATGTTTACATTATCTAAGATGGATGTGGCAAATATATGTAATTATACTTTATTTGGCCCTATATTGTCCTGTTTTAATTATTTATGAGCTTAAGAGTTAAATTCTAGGTTTCTTCTAGGAAAATCTCTTTATCTCTTTATGTATTTCCAATTATTTTAGGTCTTTGCCACCTGGATGCCTAATCATATTAGGTCAAAGGTAGAGTTGAGACTGCTTCAGGCATAAATTTTAGTATCTTTATTTTGGAAGGAAACTGGGATATCAGCTAGTTCAGTTCATTCATTTACAGAGAAGTAAACTGAGATAGTACAAGGTAAAGCAAGTCAGCATTAGTGAAAGAATGAGAATTCGGTCTGTTATTTCTCCTTCCCTTATAGCATACTGACGATTACAAAATAATTCTTAAGGCTTATAGAATCAAAGGATGATGGATATTTAGTTGGAAAGATCTTAGATGCTACTGAATCCAGCCTTCTCAGTTTATAGTCAAGGAAACTGAGGGAGTTTAAGTGACTATGATGTAAAGTGGGATTTGAATTCCAGGGGTTTAAATAACCAAGGTTATTGCTAAATTCTATCTTGAACTTTAGATAAGATCTGAGTGAAAAGGATCCTTCTCAATACTAACTGGGAGGCTGGATACTTAATTCAATCTTCTCTTCTTTGTTTCTTCACAGGAAGTGTCAGGTTTATCTTCAATCCTATCCTGGCAGGAATCTACCCACAGCTTTCTCTTGGTTTAGCTCTGGCCTAATCTTGACTATGCTCTTCATGAGATTAGTTTGTATCATTAACACCCTTTATTTAACTTAGATAAAGTCTCCTTTTCTGCTCTTTCTATCAAATGGTCCACAAGGACTGAAAATTGTCATTCTTGTGACATTTAAAGCCCATCATTTGTTTCCAACAAAGTGAAGGAGCCTTCAAAATAAAAGGGCTATATAAGTATCACACACACAGAGTAATTGCTTAATAATTATTGCTACCCATAGGAGCTGCCCATTATGGAGGCTTAAATAAAAACTTGCTGAATTGAATTGAACCCCAACTCCTCATTTATAGGACAGATTTTCAGCAAAACCTAAACAAGCTCTCTAAAACATATATTTCATAATCTATTTTTCATTTTTACAGATATTCTTTTGTTATAATGATTCCTATTCTTTCTATGGGGCCTTGGCTTTTTCAAAAGACTACATGCAGAAAACTGGAGTCCATGCTGATTTAGATGAAAATTAAACAACAAAAATAGCATAATGATTTGCTGTTGTTGATTCCATACTTTCCCAAACCTTAATATTTCAACATTTAACATACAGTTTGGATGGAAGTTTAGTTTCATTTTGTAGAAGAAGTCTTCAGCTTTTGATCTTTTTTCCCCCCTTTTTTCTTTATTCTACAAACTAGAGAAAAGATAGGATATATATATATGTATATATATATATTTAATGTTCTCTCTAGTTCGGCTTTCTGCTGTTAGATTCTGTGATCTATGGTTGGATGATGCTTATGGATTTGCTGCTGAGTGTCAGGAATACTGTTTCCTGTTATCTCCCTAGAGAAAGATTATATTCTTAATAATAAAAGAAAAAAAATGTATTTCCCCCACAGAAAAATAAATGTATTCACCATTCCTACTTTGAAAGTATATTATTCTTAAAAAAAAAAAAAAAGACAGAAAAGCAAAAGAAAATACAAAGAATTGAGTTACTGATTTGTCGAAAGGATTCTTTTTGATTAGCTCATGACTCACACTTTAACATTGAGTTTTTGAAGTCATCTTTATACAATTTTTTTTCATGGCAATACAAAGCCACTAGTCTGAGTATTCCAGATATAGAGAAATTAACTCCTTCATGATCAAAAGAAAAGGACTAATCTGCATCTAGAGAAAGAACTATAGAGATTGAGTGTTTATTGAAGAGTGCTATTTTTCCCCATTTTTTAAATTTGTTTTTCTGTTCTGATTTTTCTTTTACAACATGACTAATATGCAGATATACTTAAAATGATTGTTCATGTATATCCTATCTCAGATTGCTTGTTGTCTCATGAAGTGGGGGGAGATGGGAATGGGGGGAGGAAAAAATGAATGCAAAGTCTTTATGAGGTTGGTGATGGGACCTCTTCCACATGTTGTTGAAAAGATGAAATACCATAAAAATGTTTAAAAGATACTTAAAAAAAAAGACTATGAGAGAATTAAATATACTCCAAATTATCTGTGATCTCTATGGTATTGCTATCTCTCAAAAGTCATCAATGTTTTCCTATTCTCTGTGATTATTATTCATATTTTGCCATTATGTTGTCACACTGTCAAGGTCCGGGCTAGCTCCTCTGAAGGGCTCAGAATAAGTCCTTGTCAGGATAAGCAAAAGTCCTTGCCCCACGTTGTGGGCGCCAATATGTGAAGGTCCTTTTGTGAAGGTCCTGATTTGTAAAGGTCTGGTCGTCTCTAACTTGTCCTTGGGGACTATAGTCTCAACTCACTCTCCCAGCCAGACTCTTCTTCCTCCAGAGTGCCGTCCCAACTCTGTCCTAGAGTAGACTAACTCCTTGCTCAATGCTGCCTCTTTTATCCTCCCAGAGAATGGGTGTGTGAGAACTCAAGGGCTTGTGGGAAAATTACTTCAATCAATGAACTTGATCCTTTTAAAGGTTGTGTAAACTCCTTTTCATATGTAAACTCCTCCTCAGAAGTTCAAAGGGGTAAACTCCCCGTAAAGGCCAGAACCAAAGGTGTGAACTAGAGAATTGTTAAGTACCTACTTAGTAAGAACCTAATATCACACAATGCCTACCCAATGTCAAATTTCTTCTTTTTTTCCTAAACTTTGCACAGAAAACAATAAAGCACAAGATCTGTCATCTCTTTTTGTGACTGGACCATTATATTTTTGTTACTTTATTTCTTTGAGAGGAGCAACAGCATCCAGTGGCCTTTGGGCCATGTCACACCTCCATTGCTCATGCCTTGTGTATAACACTGACAAATTTACTATTTAGCACTATATGATGATCAATTCTGATGGACGTGGGCCATTTTCAACAGTGAGATGAACCAAATCAGTTCCAAGAGAGCAGTCAGTACTGAACTGAACCAGCTACACCCAGCGAGAGAACTCTGGGAGATGACTATGAACCACTACATAGAATTCCCAATGCCTCTATTTTTGTCCTCCTGCATTTTGGATTTCCTTCACAGGCTAATTGTACACTATTTCAAAATCCGATTCTTTTTGAATAGCAAAACAACTGTTTGGACATGTATATACGTATTGTATTTAATTTATACTTTAACATATTGAACATGTATTGGTCAACCTGCCAATGGGGGGGGGTTGGGGGAAGGAGGAGAAAAATTAGAACAAACGGTTTGGCAATTGTCAATATTGTAAAATTACCCATGCACATATTGGTAAATAAAAACTATTAAAATAAAAAATTAATAAATAAATACAAATTAAAAAAAAAAAAAAAAAAGTTCACTATTTAGCCAGAGACACTGCCCCAGAAAATTATTTTAAACAGACAAGCTACAGATAGAGATGAGTTACTAGTCTGCACTGAGGAAAAGAATTTGCACACTAGTGTACTTCCACTGATGACAAGAGAGATCTAGTCCAACCTTCTTTGATGGCAGACTTGGGAGAAGGAGCCAGAAGGGAAGGCAGGGATAATGAACACTTCTTTAATAACATTCTTTAAAGTGCACCACTTCTGCACAATTTCTCAATGGTATTTGTCACAGCCATAATCCTGCATGAAGTCCTATCAAATGTTGCCCAATATTATAGTTATGTAGGATTTGTGGGAGGGGGGGAGGCTGTTCTACTGAGAGAGTTTTAAACATGGCTCTAGTAACCCAATATTTTTATTTTCTGAGAAAGAATCTAGCAAAAACAGAGGGAAGCTCACCACCAGGAGGCTTAACACATGGAATGTCAAATTAATCAACCAGCTTTTATTAAATGCTTACTATATACTATGGAGATCACTAGAGAGGCAAATCAAACAATTCCTGAGTGGGGTCCCAAGTCCAGTGATGTACACAATAAGAGTAATGGCGGAATGGCGTAAAAGTGAAGAAATACATATAAAAATTAAGAGGTTTTGGATTAAACAAACTTGATTGTTAGCAGCTTAAATGTCTGACTCTTTTCCAAATGGATGAAGATTGTACTAAGGCAACCAAATGGTAAAATAAGCAGAGCACTGGACTTGGAGTTAGGAAGGCCTGAGTTCAAATCCAACCTCAGACACTTTTTGTTTGTACTTGATCAAGTCATTTAACTTATCTGCCTCAGTTTCTTCATATGTAAAATATAGAAAATAATAGCCCCAATTTTCCCAGTATCATGGTGAAGATCAAATGTGATGATATTTGTCAATCACTTTGGAAACCCTTAAAGGATTATAAAAAAGTTAGCCATATTATTATTAGACCTCATTATGAAATAACAATCTCATGAGATTCTCACTATAAATCAAATCCAAGAAAACAAGAAATTGCAGCTAATTTGAAGGCATATGTTCTCTTTGGAAAAACAAATAAAGAAATTGACACTCTATTTTGCACCAAAATGTGATAGAAATATCAATCTCTGGAACAGTTGATCACATCATATTCTTTTATCAATCTCTGGAACAGTTGATCACATACTGCTCATGCATAAAGATCACTATGAAAATAATCACGGCTTATAAATCAACATCTATGAGCAACGATAAAGAGGCAAAGAAATTTCTGCAAGAACTTGTCAAGACCTTCCACATTGAATCTGATTATACTTAGATGATTTCCATGTAAAGGTAAAAATGATATAAAAAAATAAAATTTTAAAGTGTCTGAAAATATAGTTCAAGAAAAGGGAATAAAGCAAGACAAAGAATAAAAGAAAAATTTCTTCATGAATCTTCAAGAATCAAAAAGAAGAATCTTTAAGAATTAACACTAAATGCATTTTAAATATTTACTTATTTGTTAAAATTTGTGGATAAAGATCATGGAAAACAAAAGGCAATATCATCCCACAATACAGTAGCAGTATAAGGAAATACTACTTTATTCATCCATGAGTATTTACAAATGAAAATAGGACTGCAAATAAAAGAAATACAGAACTTACTGAAAAGGTTATCATAATAAGCATTTTTTCCCCATCAACTATAATAGAAATGACATATTTAAATACAGTTCCAAGTATGTTTTTAGATGAGAGCCAGAACAGAATAGAGACAGCAGCCATAAGTGGATCAAGGAGAAAAAAAGAAAAGAAAAAATGTGTGTGTGTGTGTGTGTGTGTGTGAATAGTCATATTGGAGGCAATGCAATTATGAAATTCACTAAAAGTGATTCATTAAGAGAGATTCACTAAATACACTGAGAATATATTCAGTATCTGAATATATATAATATAGTATTCTATACTAAAGGAATAGAAATACATGGGATATAATTATAACTCAAACCATGTAAGAAAACATTTACAATTAATACCTACTTTCCCATTTATATAAAATGCTATGTTTCCTCTACACTCATATTGAAGGTATCTTTGCTGAAGTATTAGCAGAAGAGGTAGACTCACAAATGATTTTCCACAAGAGACCACATCTTCATTATCAATTGAACAATGTAAAAAATTAAAAACACTTGTGCTTATTGTTGATAAGTTTGCAGGGGAATGAACTGAGGACCTCTTCTGGCTTTAGTCATATATATTTTGACTACCTTGAGCAGGAGGGAGGAGATCCATGTATTCTGATCTCTTGTTAAAGAGCATAAATGATCAGAAGCTTTTGATTATTTTGATTGCTTGGTCCAACCAATAAGTAACAAGATTATACAAAAAAAAAAATTGGTGATTGGACCAAGAAAAACCACATTCATCATAGACTATGGTGTTGTTCAGCCTTCATTCTCAAAAAAGACCAATGACATTAGGAGCATGAAGTTTTTTAGGTGCCTGGGTTTGATTGGAAGTGGATCTGAGTGAGGCAAAGCAGCACAAAATGATCACCCTCACTGTCTCCTCCTAAGTCACTGAAGTCTAATGATAAGCCAAAGGCCAAGGTGCCTGCTGATGACCCATAAGCCTCAAGGAATACAAAAAGATGATTTCTTTTCCAAAGAACAACAACAAAAAAAACCAAACAGCTTTCTCTTGGACTTCTAAGCTAGGTTCCCTTTCTTAGCAGCAGTTGGGTTTCTTAAGCACAAATGGCCACAATGAAATAACATGTATTTCCTTAGAATACTTTGAGACTACATCTCAAGTCCCTCAAAAGCTCTTTTATTTTGTGTTAAGCACAATCTGACAAACACCTAGGTGGAGAATATTTCCAGCGTGGCAACTACCTCAAGAGTTTGGGAGGTCTGGAGCTGTTGAACAGAGTCAATGTTGTCCAAAAGAAAGTGCTCCCTGAAACTACCCTCTTGGGGAGGTAAACATGATCATAGCAGACCATACCATTAGTTAGCTATGGATGTATACCTAATTAGAAAAAAGATTTGGCTTTTCAGAGAATGAAAAGTAAGAGAAAAGTCAAATATGAGAGAGAGAGAAGAAAAAGAGAGACAGAGACACAGAAAGATAGGAGTCTAACGAAGTCTTTTATCCTTAAAGCAATCTATTTCATGTGGCAGGAATAAATAAGCTATCTTAGGTCTGATTCTAACTATTAAGTTCTTTGGTAACTTTTTCTTGAGTGTCCTTTCATTCTCTTTTCCTGTACAAGCTAGAAATGAGCCACACCTTAGTTTAAGAGATTTAATATCATATCACAATGACTCAGAGGGTGAGGAAAAACAAACATCTTTGCTCTTATAAAATTCAGTCTCCACATGAGCTTTATATAATTATGGAACTGTCTCCCTTTTCTGGTGTGAGCTGAGGCTACCTCTTAAAAAGAAAATAAGCAGAATAAATAAGCATCTGAGATAGATCAGAACTCAGCTTTTCCTGATTCTAGGCCCAGCATCTCTCTACTGTACAACCTATCTATCTTGCAGGAGAAAAAAGGGTATGGTGAGGAGCAAGTTCAGAAGTGGGGTGGAAGGGATTGGGTTCTAGCATGAATAAGATAAAAGCCCACCTATTATAACCAGGGGAAGAAGATGCAGGTTCCAAAAAAACCTAGCGAGAAGATGAGCATGAACAGGATGGTCAAAAAGCAAACTGTGTCAGTGAGTAGGAAGTGAAGAGTCAACTAATAAGTGAAGAGAAATAGAAAAAGAGTTGATTAGAAAAATCAATTTTAAGATTTATAAATGTCATGAACTAATGGATAGAGTCTCAGTGTTAATACAGTTTGGGTTCAAGGCCTCCGACATGTATTGATCGGAAACCCAGTTCGTCTGAGTCCTCAGAAAATGACTAAGACCATAGGTTGCAGAGAAGTGCCAATCTATTAGCAGAAGGTGCTTCTTCACTAATAATTACCTCTACCCAAAATCAGGAATCTTGTTTTTTTTTTTAAGTGTCAAAGCTTGAGGATCATTATAATAATCTAGCCATGAAGATGAACACATACATTGTATAAGTGGGAATAAAAAAGGGGAAAGAAACCAAAGGCATTACAAAGAGATTTTCCAAATGAATTATCAAGTGAGTGGAGGATAGGGGGAGGAATCATTAACTATTTGTAATTTCAACATTTCTTAAGTAGTGATGACACCAAGAGAAGTTTAGGTTTGGGAGAAATCTTCAAAGCAAGCTATTTAAATCTCCCAGTGTCTAGAAATGGGTTTCACACCAACTATAACTATTTCCACAACCTTCAGTCAGCTGGCAGGTCTGTGGGGAGCGGTCACAGTTCTCTTGCTATACAGAGGAAACCCAGGTTCACACAGCATCACACTTCCCACCTCCAACTTGAGACTTGCTCAGAGAGCCATGTTTTTAAGAATTAAATAGAGTAAGAGATCAATTCTATGACTCGTCTTCTTCCCGAGTTTATACATTAAAATTAGACATTATTTTTAATTTTTCATTATACATTATTATATATCTAAGACAATGATTATGATGTCTTTTGTTTTTACTATCAGGGCCAGGGGTTAGCCGACGTGCTCAAAGTTTTAAGTGTGGTCCCCGAGACCTACCGGCAAATGAATCCTTCTCTCCAGGCTGCTTGAACTCATTCACAGGTCCCCAACTCCCTCCCATTAGAGACAGGATTTGCAAGCTATTTTTAGCCACCATAAAGCTCTTGTGTTCACAGCTATAAGAAAATTCCTTATAATTTTAAATAAGAGAGCATCCTTTCTGATACCCAAGTATCATTACCAAGTAGCAGCATTGCTGGGAATTCAGAACGCAGCCCTGGCTAGCTGTCACTGGAAAATGCACTCTGACACATTTTATTTTGGGACATCAGTGGAAGAAGCAAGCACCCTATGGAATTTTGAGACAGCCCAGCTCAGACGACATTCTTGCATTAGTAGCTAAAGAAATATATATACACTCTTTTTTTTCCCTATAGAAACCATTTAGTGACAGATCTTTTCTAGCCCCAGATTTTAAAAAGTAAACACAGGAAAAGGAAAATAAAAATGGTATATCCTCTTAGACATTTTTACTTTGTGGCTGCGGAGTATAATGAAATGTCAGCTTTAGAGAAATATAGAACTGTGGACATGCTTCCTTCTGTATCTTGGGAATAGGGAAAAGGCCACACCTGGCAGCTTATACTCTGGGCTAAAGATACCTTCCCTGAATTTGTTAGTATCTATAACATCCTAGAACCATTGGGTACATCACAGATGCTAAGAAAGGAAAGTCTATGCTTCCATTAAACATGACACCACAAAAGCTTGCTTTTAAAACACTACTATCAGTTGATTATAATAGGACTTTCATTCTGGTAAATTTACATGCCAGCTGTTCACTAGAATATAATACAGTATTCCTTTGGGGAAACACCAAATGAGATTGATTGCCTTTATAATTTAATTCTTAGGTGGGTAGATAAAAAAGGAAGATTGTGGCACTTTCCACCACTAATTAAACTAATGAAAAAATATATATATATATTTTTTGTTTCCTTGAGATATGAATATAAGTATATACAAATATGGGTGAATATGTGTGTATGTACTAAATGTATACCACTACATACACATGTATGCATGTATACATTTTGGGGTAGATATTCACATTAGGTAAATATATAGATTATGAGTACATATAGACACACACACATGCACAATAATGTATGTTATTCAGTATACTCAGAAACACAATTTCAGTAGGTCACAAGAGACTAACTTTAGGTATTTGCAATTTCACCAAGGTAGGAATTCTGTCCACTGATGCAGATCCAAGCCCTTTTGGATGGTTTTTCTGTGATAAAAAATAAATA
Organism: Sminthopsis crassicaudata; assembly: GCF_048593235.1. Taxonomy (NCBI): domain Eukaryota; kingdom Metazoa; phylum Chordata; class Mammalia; order Dasyuromorphia; family Dasyuridae; genus Sminthopsis; species Sminthopsis crassicaudata. Next base: position 22,066,992 of record NC_133622.1, on the reverse strand, counting down.
AATCCTAGCCTGTTGGCCAATGGTTGAAGGATGAATCCTTCCAAATGCAGCCAGGCTGTTCCTCATAAAATAGACATCTGGTCATTCTTTTACCAGGCCCATTCTTGATGCTTTGGCAACTTGCTATTCCCTGCCAGAGCTCATGATTCATAAATACAACTTTCGAGGACTTGGAATCCCTTTTGAACTAGAAAGGGACAGTGGACTTAAAACCAAGTCATAGAAATTTCACTGGTATTCTTATTAATTAATACTCAGTAAAATACTATGCTAGACACTTTCCAGACTATAGAATGTGAATGAATTCATATATGAAGCTGGAGACAGTTGGAGGAAGATTACAGAAACAACCAGAATAGAAAGCACAGCACTTCATATCACATCTGATTATAATTTCACAATTCTCCTATTAGAAGTACTCCTAATTTTTCATTTCCTTTAATCATGAAAGCATTTAGCAATGCACTTCACATACTTTAATTGCATACATCAATATTCTCTCTCAGTCCCATATATTTCTAAGTTTTGTAACTTTTTTTGAGTTAGGAAATAACTCCATTTATCAATGCTATAAATGCATTAAGAATAGTATGTGGAGCCACAATCAGAGGCGGGGGAAAAGTACTTATTTTTACACTTTGAATGTCAAGTAAATTCTTGATGTGCTTGTTCTAACATTAAGAGGATACAAAAACCACACATGAAATAACACATATACACACATATATATATATATATATCAATAAAACAATTTTCTTGATTGAACTGGATATAAAATCTACTTTGGCCCTTGGGCAGTAATTTGTTTTCTTTACCTTAGATTACAATATTTATTAATATAATCATCTTCTCTTTGTATATGTCTTATATTAATGCATCTAACTCTAGTTTCCTTTCTGAGCTACTTACAATACATAATCAATAACTTAAATAGCTGCCTTTTGCACTTCTTGAATTGAATGTCATGAAGTTACATGTATATATATATATATATATTTCCTTACACACACACCCCCAAAAAAGTTTCTTCTTAAATTTCTCATTATCATTTAGTCCATAATTAAAATCCTATCCATCCAGGCCTGAAACCTTGGTGTCTTCCTTAACTCCTTACTTCCTTTTGCTGATCCATTGCCAAAACCTGTCATTCATATGTTAGAATTCTTACAAGGTGCTGAATCACTGGAATGAATAGAGACAATAATTATCTAATTCGGTATGAATGATCTGACCCCACAAGGAGATGTTATGGGCCAGAACTGGAAACAAGGCACTGAGTGGAATTGAGGAGACAATGGTTCAATCTAGTTTAGCATTGATTTAATCCTACAACAAATAATGGTTTCCTAGTGATGAAATGATTGGTGTGTGCTCAGTGGGCAGCATATAAGCAAGAGGCTCTCAGGGCCAAGGAGGACTTTGGGAAAACTTCTCGGGAGATTCAGAGTGAAGATTCATTCCCATTTCAGCCATTGTGCTGGCTGAAGACATTTGGACAAAAGCTCTCGGAGAACCAAGGAGAGAGATAGGCCTCTAAGAAAGCTAACCGGACGCTAGGAAAAGATTCAAGACTTTGAAGGACACAATAAAGGATCTGGACTTTAACTCCTGGCTGCATTTTGGGATTATTGGAACTGAACTGAAATTAAGGCTGCCTCCAGAAGCTCCCCAAGAAATCCTGCTCCCAGAGAATAATTACGATTTAGAGAAAAAGAATATCACATTCATATCCTCCTAACATCTTTCATCTATGTTCTTTTTGGTCCAGTCACTCAACTGCCACTCTCACTGCCTCTATCCTAGACTATTTCAACATAACCTTCTAATTGTTTTTTCTATCTCATAGCATCAAGCACACCAGTATCTTCTCCATTCATTGATACTTCTAAAGCAGAAGCATGACCAAGTATTTTCCTCCCCCCACTCCATGAGCTCCAATTGCTGTTTCCCCATTAGCTCCAGGACCAAATGTAACCTCCTCTCTTTGGCATTTATGCGCCCCTTCTTAAATGTCATTTCTTAGTCTTTTTTCCCTTCAAGTCCTCCGTGGCTCAATTATTCTGCTCTATTCTATTCCTCTAACAGGGCTCTGTCTCTCTTTTCCATTTCTTTGCACTACCCATTCTCTAGACCAAAAGTACTTTTCACCCTCACATTGACATCTTAATTTCTCTGGCACCCTTCAAGAATCAGCTTAAATCTTACCTTTCCAAAAGGCCTAAGTAGATTTCCTTCTTTCTTCCCCTCCCCTCAAAAATTGTTAGTGCTTCCTCTCAGATTAATTTCCAGCCACTCATGTACATAAGTTCTTTGTATGTAGCTATTTCCATGTCGTCTTCCCCAATATCATGTAAGCTTCTGAAGACGGCATATTTTTTATTTATGAAGGGGAACCTTCATATTGCTCAGCCCTGGTGCTTGGCCCATCATAAATGTTTAATAAATACTTGTTGACTTACTTAGAGGTGGTTGATGTTGGATATTTATTTGAAAATCTTGAAAACAAACAAAAACTATTCAAAAATACCAATAACAGTTACAGTCACTTATACAATGTTTTAAGGTTTGCAAAGCACATTCCTCACAATGCCATTTGCTCTTATTTCATTCTGATAGGGAAATGGAGGTTTCTGATTTCACAAACAGTTCTTACTGGTGGGATTCCAACCTCCAGGTGCCTGCCTGTGCTTGGTAAAAGAGGTAGCAGACATTCTGCTAGTGGGCTGCCAGATACTCCTGAATACTGTTCAAATCACATTTGAAAGTAATTGAGGATTATTTAAGCAAATAAGTGAAAATAAAATAAAACTTAGATAACATTACATTTTAAAACAAAGTCCATTTGCAGCCTGCAGGGATCCTTATGCATGGATTAGTGATCTCTATTTCTAGTTAAGTTGGATGTAGGAAGGAAAAAAAAAAAAAAAAAAAACATAATGATGTTTACCAGGGAGGGATAACTTAGAGAATCTGCAATTTCCATTATCCCATAAAGTACATACTGTTCTTTAGAGATCTCTTCATGATGTTCTTTGTAGCAAGTATTCAAAATAATGAAAGGGTAAATTTGCTTTTTTAGTTGTTGAAACATCCTAACTTCATATTAATGCAAAATGGAAAGATGATCAACCTGGTTTGAATTTGACCTCTGACTTTTACTACCTGAATGTCTATGACTAATTCATCTGACTTCCCTGGGTATCCAGTTTTCTCATCTATAATAGAAGCCAGTTGGATTGGCTGGTCTTGGAGAGCCCTTGAAGCATTAAAGCTATGATCTCATGATGTGTTGTAGGGATAGAATGATTGGATAATACTTGATCAGATTTTGTCCCCTCACTTTTGTTGCTCATCAGGTCTTCTCTCATTCCCCTTAACTCTATTAGTATCATAGATTTGATTAACCAGTAACTCGCCTCTGAATATCATACCCATGTTTGCATGCTAATACAATGGTCTCCTGCCTTGGCATCTAGCCACCAAAAAGAGGAAGCTGGTAATGTAGAGGTGGTGTGTATACCTAAGAACTGAGTCGGGTATTCCTTAATCACATCTTGGGGGATAATTATTAGGTCAAATTACATTTGACAAGAAATTCTAAAATCTAACTAGTGTATCTCCCTCCCTACAAAATAAAATTAGCTCAATCGACTCCACATAATTGTCTAGAAGCTAAACTGCTGAGTTCATTAAGACAGCAGAGTTTTAAATATCTTACTTCACTATGAAACTCGAAGAGCTCATGACTCTTCAAATATAATGTTAGTTCTCCATCAGCTGCAATTACTTTACAAAGAAAGAAAGTAGAAATATCATTAAAGAGGAATTATGTGGAAAAGGAAAATGAGAGGTTTCAAGGAGCTTTTCTAAGTTACTTTAAAGATTCCTCAGAGTAGTTTTTAAGCATTCTTAAATCTGTTATTTGTCTATATTTGACCTTAAGATTTACATATTGTGTTCATAAGTAGAATGATGTAGAATACATAGTATTATTGGGGGGGGGGGAAAGCAATATATTTCACATCTTTCTGTATAAGATATAAAATAGTATAGTATATAATAATATCTATTAGCATATAGTATAAAATAATATCTATTATTTAGTACATATATATAGTATACATATATAAAATAGTATATATAGCATAAAATAATATCTATTAGCATATAGAATTCAGGTCACTATAGCATTTAAAACTGCACATATCCAATGTCAAAATAAGTACAAGAACCATTTCATGGCATTTTATATTCTGGTAAAGATTGGACAAACACACATTAATTACTTTTCTTTCTAAAATATCGAGGTGCCCTTTAAAAGACAGGGTTATTTTTCTGTGTTCATTTATTTCGAGTTCCTCTAGCTGAAATGGATTTGATTGTGTTCTATGCAAAGCAGAATAGGATTTCATATGTTTTTGTATTATGAAAAACTAGTGATAGAAATAGTCCAATTAATCATAGTAGGTTATCTATATTCTCATCAATAAAATAAAATGAATGTCACTGTGTTATGAGCATTCTCAGGGTGAGAGTGATGAATGATTTGGAACTCATTTATCTAAAGCTAACAAGTGGAGTTCTTGGATGCTTTCTGAATGAGTCAATGCTAACAGATAATAAGGCTAAAAGGGTTTAAACTGTAATGTGAGTGTACCTTATTAGGAAGTAAAGAAAGCATATCCACATAGTAAGATAATTCATTTTCTGAATTATCCTTTACAATATGTTACACCATGTAAGGCATGAAGCCATCATAGCATAAAAAAAAAGCTTAAAGTTTTTATTGAACAAAATTGAAATGCTTTTAAAAATAATTTCTAAATCCTTGGGAAACGTCAACTGGAGAAGCAGATTTAAAGGATCATAAGATCTCAAGCTTTAGAGCTAATAGAACTTTGAAAGTTTCTAATTCAATTTTTATTTTAGAAATGATGGACCTAGGACCCAAGATCAGCCCATGTGGCAAGGATCAGGAGAGTTTTGAATCCAGAACTCTTTATGTCAGAGACATTGGTTTTCCTACTGTAAGAAGATTAAAAAGGAGGCTGGGTGTATGTGATTTTTTTTGTTTGCTTGTTTTTATCTTTAACAAATAAACCAATGAAAATGAGTGAAAGGCATAAAGATGAACATTTTCTACTTTTTTTATTTTGCTCCTACTTCAAAGTTGACTCTATTCCTAAGGCATTCTCTTATCAATAAATCCAGACATTAAAGTTTGGGTTCCTTTCCATTCTAAAACTTTTTGCATCTGATTGCCATTAAAATGTTAACAGTTCCAAACTTGCATTGCAGGAGGATTGGTATAGTGAAAGAATAGAACCGAGCATTTATTAAGTCCCTGCCATGTCCCAGGCAGTGGACTGAGTCATATTGTAATCCCCATTATACAGTTGAGAAATAGAAGACTGAGATAAGTTAAATGGATTGCCAAGGGTAACACAGAGTCAGTATCTGAGATTGGATTTCAATTCAAGTCTTCCAGATACTAGACTTAGGAATCAATGTACTTTTTATTTGTATTTAACCTAGCTACCCCTAGGCATTTAGAAGTATCCAGTGGTTGGCCATCTTGAACTTAAGAGTGGGAAAATTGACTTGGTTTCAAATTCGATCTCAGGAAATTCCTGGCTTTGTATCCTTGATCCTTGTATTATCTCTTTTCCATCTGGGAAATGGGACTCTTTTATATGAGCACGTACTTTAAGAGGCTATTGAGAGGATTAAATGAGATAACATTTAACATACTTTGAATACCTTAAATGACTAAATAAATACTATAGCAATCATTATAATAAATCCTGCCTCAATATATATTATGTCAATAGGTAAACCTCTTAGTGATCTGCACAATTTTTAAAGATTAAAGTAGTGTATAAAGCTCTGGGCTTAGAGTCAGAAAAAATGGAGTTCAAATATGACTTTACTCTGTGATCTGGGACAAGTGATGTAATCACTATTTGCCTCAGTTTCCTCATCTGTAAAATGGATATAAAAACACCTCTCTTCCAGATTTTTTGTGAGAATGAAAGGACACAATAATTATAAAATGATAAGCACAATGCCTGGAATTAGAGGAGGAGCTATATAAATTTATTAGGACCCCAATGAAAACTCACCTTATAAAATACCACATGGTCACAATTTCTATGACCTTTATATATCATTGAGTTGATAGGAGACACAGTTTATCTTGGGAGAGTGAAAATGGGGAAGGAAATGTCTCATGACAACATATTTTAATCCTGCCATAGCTAGTTATTGATATTGACTTGGAAATTATTTGTATAGGGTGATTATATGCCTTCGGTTTATTTATTACTACTGATACACAGCATTTTATGGTAATTAATCATGTTCCAGAACCAATCAAGTGGTTTGCTTCCCACAAGCACTAATCGGTACTGGTAGAGAAAGTTTTCTTATGAAGAGTTCCCCACACAAATAAAATCACACAGCTCTAGACACTTTCTGTTCTTTTTTCCCAATCCTCTATCTTCTACCAGTGGGAAAATGATGATTATTTATAAAATGAAAGAGGTAGCTTAAGTGTGTAAACATTTTCATCTGCTTGTTCCAATGATCTTACTTAACAACAAGGATATTTTCATTGTATACATGATATAGAAAAGATTGTTCAAAGGTGGAGAGGACATTTGGCAATTTATGAATTGGGAAAAAAGCATGAAAATATACACATACTTATATTCATAAGCATAGATGCACAAATAAATATATGCATATGAACACATATATGTGTACTTTCCCAAGAGTTAAGGATTTGTTTTAGAAAACATCTTAGTTTACATTGGCTTATTTCATCTGATAGCTTAGAGATGGCTGTGATGAAATTTAAATTTATTAATGTATGAATTTCCTTTCCTTAAATCCATTACTATATATGTAATTCCAGAAAGGGAGTTCAGGAAGAGAGAGACAGAGACAGAGAAGAATACAAAGAGAGAGAAACTTTTCACTTTTGCCCAAACTAACCAAAGTGAAACTTCCAAACTTTGTTCATCAGATAAGTGCACCACATTTCAATTTTCTCTTCCTATCTAGAAAGATGGCGCTTTTTTGAAATCACACAAGGACTGCTGCAGAATATCAATGCTGTTAACCCTCAGAATAGACCAAAGCAAACAAGTTTTTAACATGTTCCTGCTAGGATAAGTGGACAGTCATTCCAAATGAATATACTTGGGAGTCTAGAAGGTTAATTTCATTCTAGTTATGGGGCTGTGGGCAGCAAGAGTGCCTCTGGGGAGAAACTTTGTCACTACAATTATTGCATTTTATTTTCTGAAACTTATAAGGTCATTTACTCACTCAACAAATATTTATTGAAATGTGATTCTGCCCAAAGAACTGTATCTTAATGGGTATGATTTTTATGCTGCTCTTGTAAGTACATCATCATATGCGATCACATGATTTTTTTTTCCACTAGAAAAGCTGACTGGATAAAGGTACAATAAATATATATATATATATATATATATATATATATAATATATATATATATATATATATATATTATATATATATATTTTTTTTTCCCCCCACAGACAGTAAGTACAATTTTTTTTTTTTTTTTTTTTACTAAATTAGATAATCCCTTACCATATCAACTTCTCATCTTTTCTTCCGATATTTGTGACTGAATTAAATGGAATCCTCCCAGTCATAGATTCGTTTTTTCTTTTATAATTGTTGTATTTAGTCTTATGTGTTACTGTATTTCTTAATTCAACTATAACTTACTTTGAGCTCTGTGTGCTATATCAGTGTTTGTATCCCTGAACACCAAATGGGTAGTAACCTCTAAATAGAATGAAAAATGATTCAGCAGACAATTTTTATTTTCCATAAAGAAAAACACTCCTGATAATAAATGAAACATATTCATGATTTTCCTGTGGACAGAAATTATCTTGGTCTCATAGAACCCTCTATGAAAAACCACCTCATAGAAAACCACATGGTGACAATTCCTATGACCTTTATATGTCATTGAGTTGATAAGAGGCAGTTTATCTTGGGAGAGTGAAAACGGGGAAGGAGATGTCATATGGCTTAACATATTTTGATCTTTTCATAGCTAGTTATTGGTATTGACTTGGAAATTATTTGTACAGGGTGAATATATGCTCTCAGTTTATTTACTACGACTGATACACAGCATGTTATGTAATTAATCATGCTCCAGACTCCAATCAACTGGTTCGCTTCCCACAAGGCAATGAACAGTTATTTGCCTCTTTCTTGCTTGGTTTTTCAGCTACCCTATTGTGATTCTGTTTCCAGAAAGACTTCTGTCCCTGCTGTTTGGGGAACTGTATCTAGAATGTCTTGATCCAAGCATTTCATATTCAACAGATGGTATTCTTGGCTGTATAATCACTCTGGTTTCTCTGAGCATAGCTCACTGTATCACATTGCTTGCTTTCCGCCAATCATTTCTTAGCCTACAAGTGAATTTTGATCAGATGCATATTGTTATTATTTTTTCTTTTTCTCTGACCTCTCTGGAGTGATGAGATAATAGCACATAATTTGAATACAATAGACTTACAATTAGATATTTTCCTACCAAAACCACAATGGTTTATTATATCTATCTATCTACACACACACACACACACACACACACACACACACACACACACACACACATACATACACACACACATACATACACACACACACACACATACATATACACACACACACACACATATATATATATATATACTTGCCTCTCTCTATATATGCATATATACACCTACACACACCTCTCTCTCTCTCCCTATATATGTTTACCAGTATTTACATTGGTATTATTGATCTTTCTGTGTCTCTGTGCTTCTATCTCCATCTCTTTGTATGTCTCTGTGTTTCTTTCTCTGTCTCTGTCTCTGTCTCTCTATCTCTGTCTCTGTCTCTTCTTCCTCCCCTTTCTCCAGAAACATACATACAATTTGGGTCTATTTTTTATCTCTCTATCTAGTTATACAAAATCTATGATTTCATCCGTGTAACAAACTATGGATATAGAAAACCCCCTCCCTCAAAGCAGATCAAATATTCATTACCCTGTGACAATGAAATTTTAGGTAACTTGGCTGTGATTACACAGTTAATGTGAATTAGAAGAAAGACATTCATTTTGAAATGCTGCCTCTTATGAATGTGTGTGTGTGTTTATGATGCATATATAGGGATTCTTGTGTTAGATAGTTGTTCATTTTCTATAGATATGTCTTTCTTTTCCATAAATATTGCATTGTATTTACATATGCATACGGTCATTCTTACTCTGTCCATACACTTAAGTCAATCACTGTAATCCAATGTAATCTTGTCATCGTTAGAAAGTAATTTCAAATTCCTTTAAAAAAGTCTTTTCCTGATGATGATGGTATATATGTGTGTAATTATTAAAACATAGTTATATAAGAAATAGAATTGCAATGTCTTTATATTTTATAACTGCATCCTGAAAAATTCTGGAAGCAAAATCTTTGTAGGGTAAATATCATAAGTAAAGTAAATTTATATGCTAAAACAAAACATATATGCTACAACAAAACATATACATTTCTATACATAGAATGTCCAGGTAATATCAAGTTTAAATGTATGATCTTAGTTTTTACCAAGTATTTCAAATCAATTTCAGGATACAATTTTTAAAAATTATATATATATATATATATATATATTTGTTACTATTATAAGAAAGAAAAAAACTGGTTCAAGTCTAGCCTCTGGAAGTTACCTGGTAACTCTTAGCAATACATTTAAATTCTTAATATCCAATTAATAGTCAATCTTTTAAGTGAAAGATGACTTGCTATTCAACATCCAGTTCCCTAAACTAATGAATTATGTGTTTGAATGAATACACACACACACACACACACACACACACACACACACACATTCACACACACACAGATACAAGCATCTGCATACTTGAACACACATATATATATCAACAATGTATATCTGGCATTTTGTAATGAATACAGTCAAAATCTTATCAAAACTTTTTCTCTGACAAAGCTTTAAGCTCATTTTCAAAGATTCCTTTTTCTGCTATTCACCACAACTAGGGAAAAAAAAACATATTGGAGACAGGTTAGAATGCTCTTAGAGACTCTGCAGTCTTTTCTTAATCCTGCTGGAACATTTACAACATCATGGGATGTCTCCTTTGACTGTCAAGATTAAGAATGTAATCCTCTAAAAGTTGGCTCTAAAAAAAAAAAAAAGGTGAAGTTATGTGTTTCTTTTTGAAGTGTGTATTAACATGACATGTCCACGTCATCTCTGGTTCATAAGTCAATAACTGATGACATTTCTAGGGTTAAAAGCAATAGCTATTTATCCATTCCTAAATGTTTTGTCATATTTCCTTTCTGTTCCATTTTTAAAATGTAGTAATACTATTTTGGGGGATCTTAGTTGAATAATAAGAAAACTAAAGAATCATTTCTAATATAATAATATTCATGGTAAATATTTAATTTTTAAAAGTTTTTAATTAGATAGCCTTTGAGGTCTCTTTCAGATTTTAAAGTCTATGCTTCTCTAATACAAATCTAAAATTATCTGTAATATATTTATTTTTTCTTTTCATTTCTCTCTTTTCATAGGCTTCCAAGACTCTTCAAGACCCTCAACCACTTCCTCTATCTCTAATGGTTCTTATTGTTGGCAAAACTGGTGAGGCTTATAGAAACTCATTATGATGGTAAGGAATATAGAGTCTCCTATCACTGGATCAGACCTAATTGATACAGGAAACTTAGGATTTATGCATATTGCAGATAATCTATCCACAAACATTTTGAAAATAAAATTGTCATATAAAATGAGGTCTTATTGTTAATAGTCAATTAGTATGATGGGAATTATGCTTATCTAAACCTACATTTCTATCTAATCATATATGAAATTGAATTATTTTCAATAGAGAAGGATTTTTGAAGTGTGCTGAGGAGTAAGCATTTGTCTAGAAAATCCTGCTTTTTAATGCAATTACAGTTAGAAATTTACATTAGAAGAATTAATCTGTCTAGGAACTCAGAAAATATATAATAATGATTATAATTGTTTTAATGAATGGTAACATCTATATTCCATTATGTGTTCTTATATTGTGTGTAGTTCTGAACAGTACAGAGAATCCTCATTTGGTAAATGAGCATCATATGAGGACCTTCAGAAACATGACTTTTTATTGCTTCTGACTAATCTCTTCTTCTTCTAAGACTGATGAAACAGTTCACTTTCGTACTAAGAGATTTCGAACAGTGCTGTAAAATACTAAATTAATTTATGTAGACAGATGGAAAAACCTTGCATAAGTAGTATATAAATTCTACTAGTTTTAGGACTCTAATTTGAATCATTTTTAGAAATTAAAAAAACCCTAACTTTTGTTTCTTTTCATAAACTTAAAACCAGAGTCAATCTTTATCTGACAGGCACAGATGTTGGAATTCATTGAACTGACTCACAGACGTTTGTCAAAATGAATTTCAAGTGTTTTATAATAAAAATAAAATTAATTATGTATTTATATATGCACACATATCTGTATGTATATATAACATACATGTATATGCATATCACATGTGCTTTGTGTGTATCTATGGTCCTTGCCTTTTTATATTTACAATTCTCTCAAAATATATTATTGATAATATACATGCAAAAAGGAGAAAGATATGAATCTGATTAATATATTTGTAGCCTTTCACCAAGAGTTCTAATAATGTTTCTACTTCATGACTCATATTTCTGTCTTTCCTAGTAGTAGTATCTCGTTTCAAGTTCCCTTATTTTTTGAAAACCCTATAAGAGATATTACCTTTTATTTCCATGAAATAAGGCCACAAAAGAAAGTAAACACAGTTATTAAACTTAATTAATAAATTAATTAATAAATTAATAAAATAATCTGTTTTCTCAGACAAAACTATAAAAATTATAGATTATACATGAAAAATAATGGTTACCATAAGAAAATAATGAATAAATTATAAAATAAACATGACTAATAATGAAGGAAACATCCAAACAGTTGAGATGAAAGAACTGATATCAAATTGAAGAGAAGTTTATGGTAAAATCCATCAAACTTCTATCTATGAATGAAGTTGAGACAGATAGCTAAAAATGTCAGATGACAGATTCTGGAATCAAAAAAAATACTTGATTGTCAAGTACACAACAAAATATAGTAAGGAGAAAATAAATGGGATTAAATCTAAGGGTCTGTATTTGCACAACTATGAGATGGAATGAGTCATGGATCAGCTAATTTTTCACATGAAAGGATTTGGGATTTTTAGTGTACTATAAATTATTTTTAGGTCAATGTTTTGAAGCAAAGAACAATAAAGTTAATACTGCCGAGTGAAGGAACAGCTTTTTTTTTCTACTCTTCTCTGGTCCAACACACACATGGAATAACACGAACAGTTATAACGATTCCATATGATAGAGAACAATGAAGAATTGGATTGCCACCCAAGAATGCGAAGTAAAAAAAGAATAATGGAAACTGTGTCTTATAGGGACAAATTAAGGGAAGTGGGGATCTTTGATCTAGAGAAGATATATAGACAATTTTCTTCAGCTATATTAATAAGTTCTATATTCTAGAACTGCATAAAGAACAAAATAGAAGACAACATGGAAAGGCAATATGGCAAGTGTCTTTAATACTTGCTTCATTTAATTTTATGCAGAAAAATTAATCTGAGAGAATATGCTTAGGATATAGCTAAGGTATGTTTCAATTTTTAAAAAGTATTTTAACAGTCATTTATTTTGTAATTCTCTAGATTGAGGGTGATTTGAATAGTCGATTCCTCTTTATCTACAATCTTTTACTTCTCAAAATAATTTCTATTATTCATTTACTGCAAAATTTCATTTCTATACCATTGTCCACATCTGTGATAAGGTTGCTCTTCCTACATCTTACTTGATAACTCTAGTCCCTGAATGGCATTGGCTATATTTTAAATATTAAGAAATGCGGGAGTTATTTATATAAAGTTTTTCTAGCTTTCTTCCTCTTTATTTTTAGCTCTACATTTTCTTTGTCAACATCCGCTTTTAACGTATTAGACTACCCAACAGGTTTTAAGAAATAAATTCCTAAATATCACACACACACACACACATCCATACAATGTATTTGGAGATTACACTCATGATAATTGAGTTTGTGAAGAAGTTTTACAAGTATTTAATTTTCCACTATAAAATAATCTATCAGTTTAAAGAAATCTACTTAAATAGGCAGCAAATGGTAGAGATTTTTCACAGCAAGAATCATGGTCAAATGAGATATCTATAAAGCACAGTACTTGAATATACATTGCTTAATAAATGAGTCTACTTCTTTCTTCCTTATTAAGTACAATTAAAGAGAAACAAGCAAAATATTTAAATTCAGTTCAGAACTTCAAAACTGGTCTGTTCACTAGTGGACAAAATTAATCTTATTTCTTTTAGTATCATTTGGAGAATTATTATATTCTGAAGATGCCTTGGATATGAGAAAGACAAGAGATAGAGACATACAGAGAGAGAAAAAAGAGAAAAAGTCAGAGGCAGAGAGAGACAGATGGAGATAAGAAGACGGGGGTGGGGGGGAGACAGAGAAACAGAGATATTATGGATCTTCCTGGAATAAGAATTATCAAATATGAAATAACCAGTGGAAGTTACTGGTAGGATATTCAAAAGCTGCAGGATTTTTGCAAAAACTTGTGTAAAAATTAAGATAGATATTTAAATATATATTTTAAATATATATATTTAAAACATATATTTAATAATATAATATATAATATATTAATAATATATATTATATATAATTATATTATATTATATATATTATATATTCATATATAATATAATAATAAAATATATATATTTTTAAATGAGTATTTCTAGAATATATGTAAGCAATACAATAGGTAGACAATCCAAATGCTACATTAGCACCATTAAAATACTAAAAAGAATGAAAAGGAAGCATATAATATATTAGGGGAGTACTGGATGGATAATTTAAAGACAGCCAAGAACTTGCATAGCACAAATAAAGTAAGGGTTGCAGTTTGTATGGATGAAAAAGTAATTATTCCAATGAAAAATAAAAGAACCATCTATATGTTTAAGAAAAAGACTGTATTACAGAATTCAAGGAAGATATTTTAGAATCATTTATATACCAATTATGAGCACACATCTTGGATAAGTTAATCCTCTCTGTGATTCATACAGAGAATGAGAGAGTTGGACTATATAGCCCCTAAGTCTTTTTTTTTTTTTTTTACACATTCCACACTATGAACAATGAAGGTAGATCATTACATTTACTAATGTAAATAATAGGATCTATTTAATGATACTATTTCATGATACCATAAAAAGTGTTTAAGGACAATATGTAGTAGGGGATCAGCAGTCTGCCTTTGAAGGTAAATTAGATCTTGATTCTGAAACACTAAATGTGTGAACCTAGGAGAAGAATAAGGAAAGCAAAATGTTTAACCTATCAGTTGGTCCTTAAGCAACAACTATCTCATATATTCATTTACAAATTATTTCTTCAGTAAGAGTTCCTACATTAATGGAACCATGTGACAAAATAGGGGGAAGAGAGGAGATGGCAAAAACAAAACAAAACAAACAAACAAAAAAAAAAAAACAATGAAATGACTTTTTATGTTTTTATGAGAAAACTATTAAGGTAAAGAATGTGTTTAATTTCTCACTTTTCTAATTGTGTATCCGGTTTTTTCCCCCTTTTTCTCAACCCTCCTCTTATAAGACAGAATGCCATCAAATTGTGATTTAAATTTAAATAGCAAACAGCAGTCTATGAAATCTTAATGCCCAAGAGTAAGCTCCCCTAATAAATGTTTCCCTTAACAACCTACTTGTCAAAAATCCTTTTAGAAAATGAGTAGGGATTTCAATTTCCTCAAGATTGCCCTTTGTCTTTATGATCTTAAAGGGCTGGGTAAAATGGTTTTCAATGAGTACTTCTGAAATATAATCACATTTAATTAATTAAATCAAGTCTTGATGTGACAATTAAATTGTCTTGGTGGTACTGTAGAAAAAATAATAACAATTAAGAGACAAACACACAAAAACTCTTAATGTAAAGTTAACCTCTCTTTGCAGTCATGTGTTTATTGTATACACCCATATATCATACAAGATGGAGACAGAAAAAGGTTATAAAAGTAAACTTGAATCCACATATCTTGTGGATGGATTCATGCTCACTAAGCAGCAGAATTTTGAATGTGAATATTTCTCATCTGAAATTTGTGAGAATGATAAAATAGTATCGATACTAATCCATAAAAATTTAATAAGTACTGTGTGTCAAGCACTGTGTGTATATATGTGTATATACATATGCATGTATGTGAATATCCAAAATGAATACTTGTAAATATATTGAGATTTATATATAATATATATATATATATATATATATATATATATATATATATATATATATATATATATATACCCACACACACATGATTAACTATGTAGATTAGTGTGTGTGGACATTAATACACAGGTATTCATGTGTGTATATTTATGTGTGGAAAGGAAGATCCAGCCTTTGGTACAAGTCCTTTCTCTAATGAGTATTGTCCACATGACCTTGTACAAATTATTTCCAGGACCTTAGACAGTTCTCTAAGATTAAGGAACAAAAAAAAGTAGTGTATCAACATTTCTGGTAATAGAGAGAACTACTTCACTTGTCAGAGCTCACACTAAATGCACACATACATAGAAAGATACATGCTATGTGATTATATAATTATTTTATTCCCATAACTCATCAAGAAAGAGATTGGAAACATTAAAGCAAAATTTATGTGGCTTGCTGTTTCCATCATCTTTGTTTCTTTGGAAATTTTGACTACTATCTTAATAAAAACCCTTACATAGTAAATGAGGCTAGAGATATACACGTTAATCTAGATAAGAAAACATTGACATATGACTAAATGATTAAAATAGTAGATGTATATTTTCTGAATTTCTTATTTAAATTTCAGAGGGAAAGCAAGGGGGAAAAGGTTGCTATATTTACACTTTTTTTCTTTATAACATTTCTGACTGAGAGACATTTCTAACATCATGATACATATTATTCTGTTTTCTTTACATACGAGCAAGCAATAGAAGCCAATTAAGAGTTAGGATTAAGGTTAGGGTTAGGGTTGTGTGGAAAATTTCTGCAACAAGAGATTAATACCTAATAACTAGATACAGGATTAATTAACATAATTTAGCACATATCTAGAGAATCAACAACACAGATATATGAACAATTATTTCATGAACTGTCTAATATGGAAATCAAAACTAACATCCCCTTAATGACTATTCCATCAAAGTCCTATATACAATTTATAATTTTACCACAGCCATGTTTTCACTGTATTTTATACCAAAGGCTGAAATAATAGTGGTCCAACACAATTTATCACAAAACACCAGAGCACCATTTCAATTAAGCCTTGAAACAAAGCAAAATATTATTCTAATGGAAATAAAAAAACAGACAAGTTGAATAATATTGGCATGTCATAATCCATCTGGCCTTAAAACATATCCTTAAGAAATATGAATCTTCCCATAGGGTTAAAAACATTGATTTGAATATGCATACCCACATTCACACCTACACTTGCTAAAATGAGATTTAAAAGAATCTGTTACATGCTGTCTAATTTAAAGTTCTCTTTTACTTCTGTTTTGTTATTGATAGAGACTATAGAAGCTAATAACAAATTAAATTTGTTACTAGAAAAAAAAGAGATGGTAAAGATGATACAGAAATATAAAAATATGATATTGCATTTAATGGAATGGAAGCTAAGAAGTACATGTGCATTATATAATTGGAAAGACGAAATATAGACAGAACAAAATATGCACAAACCTACCCATGTTCTGATGAATTGGGTGACCACCAATTCTTAGCCTTCTCTTTTGTGAGCAGGCTTAGAAGAATAAGGAGATAAAGACATTTTAGTGCATATTCAACTCTGACACCCATCTTCAGGTGCATGAGCCATGTGGTTTACTAAAAATTCTTTTGTTCTATATTCATTTAACAGAAGTTCTCATCTACACAATTTAAGCTCAAAATATAGTGCAGCCTGCAAAAATGGTGAATTCACCCAATTAGTTAGCAAAATAATTTATTAAAATAACTTGAACAGATCTCTCATTTAAACTAATTTCCTGTGCGTGCTTTAAAACTTGTGGCTATTTTAGAGTTTTAAAATTTTCACCCCTGCCTTTAGTGCCCCATTACAATGCCCTATCAGCTTGTAGAAAGATGTTTCAGAAAGAGTCGGGAAACCTCAATACTCATCACATGTATGACATTTAGTTGTTATGATATCTTAGGGCAGAGTAGGTAAGTGACACAGGAGATAGACTCAGCTTCTTGAGTTCAAATGTGGCCTTAGACACTTAATATCTGTGTGATCCTGGGCACTTAATCCTGTTTTCCTCAGTTTGCTTATCTGTAAAATGAGTGGAAAAAGGAAACTCTCTGTCAAGAAAACCCCAAATGGGGTTTCAAAGAATTGGAGAAAAAAAGAATAATGCTTGAAGATTTTGGGTAAACCACTTAAGTACTTTAAAGTTTCATAATCAGTGAAATGAAAGCATTGGACAAAATAAAATTTTTTTGGCTTTACCAAATTTTTTAATTTCCTCATACTTTTAATATACTTAAATGAGTGGAAGGATATACCCTGAGGATCTAGGGATGGGTTGCATATAGGCTGCAAAGAGACAAATATAGCAATGTCTTGTGGGGCATCTCCCCAGTGGAAATACTAAATAGTTTCCTAATTCTAGACCAGTTGATTTCCAATATTACTTGCAAATATAATACTCTGTAATTTCTTCTTATTTCCTGGGAATACTATGTACTCTAGCCAAACTAGAGTGACTTGCCTATTTTTAAACCATAAATCTTTACCAACTGCTTTCCCCCATGATTTGAAGATTGTACTCTCTCATATCATGTATCTGACTTTCTTCAAAAACCTCCTCATGACTCACCTTCCTAGGAATCTTTATTTGATTAACTCCAAACATATCTCCATTTTATAACCTTTGAGTATATATACTTTTTTTCAATTTCTCTCTCTCCTTTCTTCCCTTCTTCTCCCCCTTCTTCCCTCCCTCTCTTTCTCTGTTTGTCTGTCTGTCTCTTCCTCTCTCTGTGTCTCTCAATATTTTCTTATGTCCACAGCCCACACTAATATAAAAGTGGCTTATCTTATGAAATAAAACAAAACATCCCCAGATCCTATTAACCAAATGACAATTTCATATTCCCTCTGGAATCATCCCTTTGATGCTTTTTTTTATTCCTTTCTGGGCTGAAATAATCTGTATCAGCACTGTCTATGAGTTAGCTAGGCCAATGGAATGATTTAGTTGGAACTAAATAACGCATTATGATTGTTTTACAATGGATTATGATTGTTTTAATGGATTTAAAAGAACTTTCTGCTAACCTTCTCTAGCTTGTAGAAGACAGAAAGTGATCAGGTCCTATCATAGAAGCTAGAAATGATCAGACTGGATAAAATATGGGTGAATTATTCTATGATAGCTGACAGTAGGTATAATCATACTTCTGGATAAAGATTCTCTCATGAAAGTAGTTAATAGCAGAACAAAGGACAGATGCTTATTGTCGTATACCAACTTGTAAGATTTTTGTAAGTTTGTAAGCTTTGCAAAATTCAACACAATTTTCTTTCTATTATTTTAAGACTTTCCTGGCATTCTTATAGCACCATCAGCCAGTATTGTGCCCAAATTGTCCAAAGTAACAACTTCTAATTTTACCCAGAACAACCAGTATTGTTTAAAATTGGATGCTGAATCAGTAATTAGAACTTATTTTGAGATGGTACTTTTGCCCTATGACAAAAAACAGTGATGTCCTTTGCAAAAGAACACTCACCTCATTAATCACACTCAGTCAACAAACATTCCTTTGATAAGACATAGTCCTTGTCTTCATGGATCTTAAATTAGGGGGTAAAACATCATCACAAATAACTATAATATACCATATTATGCAGGCCATATGTTTTAGAGGCTTGAAAAAAATAAAAATAGTGCTATGTTAAGTCTGAGAGGCAAGTTTATAATTGATCAGGAAGATTCAGAGGAGGTTCCCTAACCATAATGGTATGAATCTTATTCCACTTAAGTAATTATTTTTATTTTATGCAAAATTTACTAAAATATGAATTTCTGTAAAATTTATGAAAATATGAACTTGAATACCTGTTTGTTAAAATTATATACAGATTTTTAAAAGTGGCTCCCATGAAACTAGAAAGATCAGGCATATCTGTTGATATAGTACATTTTCTTAGTCCTTTGACGTATTCATAAATTCTGCTTCTTGCAGTATTAAAAGAATTAAATTTATTCCAAAATAACAAAGCAACTGGAATAGTAAAAATGAGTCATAGCTTAATAGTGCTTTAGTAAGAGACCTTGTTTATTTGTTTATCTGAAAATATTACAAAAAAGAAAAGACATGTATTAAGTAAGCTCCTTCAAAAACGGATGAGAATGTCTTACTATTTGAGTCTCTCATTAACTGAGGAAATGTTATGTGGTATAGTAAATAAGATCTGGATTTTACCATCAGAGAAACCTGGGTTCCAGGCCTGCCTTTAACAAAAATTAATTATATAACTATAGTCAAATTGCTTACTCTCAGAATATTCTAGGCAACTCAAAACTTCAAAAAAAAAAAAAAAAAAGCAGATAGTTATCTGGGGAAGAAGTTTCCACAATGAAAGTTCCTACTGATGAAATTAGAATATGAGAACATAAATGAATTTAAGCAGGAAATGATGCTTGACTTGCTGTAACACATCTTCAAATTAGAGGTTTTGTGCAATTTAACCATCACAATGAAAGAATAGTTCCTCTTTATATTATAGAGATAAAAAAATTGAAAGCTATAGTATTATAATGGCAAATGGTAGGCTGGGAAGAAATAAGCATTTATTAAGTGCCTACTAAGATCTAGACACTGTGTGTAAGCACTTTTCAAATATCTCATTTGATCCTCACCATAACCTTTGGAGTTAGGTGCTATTTGTGATGCCCAATTTACAATGAGAAAAATGAGCCAGACAAAGGTTAAATGATTTTTCTGAGAGTCACATGACTGGCAAATGAGTAAATGTCTGAGGCCAGATATGAACTCAGTTGTTATTGACTTCCTTCCCAGCATTCTCTCTACTGCACCATACTAGTTCTTCATAGGGGAAATATATATATATATATATATATATATATATATATATATATATATATGTATGTATACATATATACATACATATATATTTAATTAAATCGATTATATATATTAAATTAAATATAAATATAAATTAAGATATTTCCAAACAAACATCATATTCTCTTCTTACTCTCAATCAATGGCACTTAAGCCCAAAGAACCATAATTTTCTTGTATTTCTCTAAATTCCCTTGGATGTTTTCTGGAGCATTAAAGTTGTCATCCTAGAGGACTTCTCTAGGCAAGGATGTCCTTCATGAGTCTTGGTAAAAGGCCACCAATAAACACCCTCTACAATTTCACATCATAAAATCTGTCCTTTCTCTTAGTGATTTAATTGATTTTCCTTTGCGTGCACACACATTTCCTCAGTTTGTTAGCATTGGCACAGATACAGGAATTCAGCCTGATGCTATACCACCGAAATACTTTGTCAGAAAAATGGCAGAATTTCCATTCTTGGCTAAATAGATTCCTCATAGTGAATTAACATGGTATATTTTGTAATTTTTTGTTCCTCCACTAGGGAAATGTTTCTTTTTTTCTTAAAGAATCTATTAAAGACTACTCTACCTGTGAATAGGCTTTGAATTACCTTTGCTTCTGTCAAAGCCCATTTATCAACTTGACAGTTCAAGTCTCTAAAAGCAAATAAGGGCATGAAAGGCCCCCGAACTCTTGCCTTGACAGAATTAAGCTTCCTTTTCACAAAGCAAAGGCAGCTTAGAGACAGTTGTAGCATTTCATACAAACTCAGATAAACATTACATAACTTCCTTTATTCGACTCTGCTTTTAAATTTGAGCTTGGACTATTTCTCCTTTGCAATGCCACATTAACCAATACTTACATGCTTTTTCACTGTGGATTCCAGGCATTTGATTTTAAAGTTTCCCTTAGCTTACCCATGTTTTCTCAAGCAAAATCTTGAAATGTAGAGTCATATTTTCCCCTCAGCATATCAATTGTTTCCCCTTTGATAACTCTTTTTTACTAAACCTTATGAGCCCAACATTATTTACTTTGGTGCAGTTATGAAATATTTTGAGCACTGCTCTACAATCTGATTACTTTCAAGTAAAACTAAAGAATAAAATATTAGGCAGTCTACTAATGTAACACATATATTTATAGAATTGTTTGCTTGAGCAAATGTATACATTTAAACATTCAACATCTTGACACAAATGCCCATGTTTTATAAACCGATGTCTTTGAAATCACATCTGTAACTTATACAATTCTCTATTACTAATGGAGCAGAACATTGTATATTGCCTCTTACATTTAAACAGAAAGGCATTCAGGGTATTGGATCTTGCAGGATCAATGAGGGCTACAAATATTCCACAACAGATTGAAATACTTTCAACATGCTAGCTTCATCTAGATAGTCATTTTGTTTAAATGAAACCACAATCTTACATGGAATGATTTGAATATATAGATACCTGATTCATAAATAACCCTATTAGTCCAATGAACACAAGATGATGTAATTTTTTGGTTTAGTTTCAATCAGTCGCAGCTAATTGTGACCATATTTGGAGTTTTCTTGGCAAAAGTATTGAAAGAATTTGTCATTTCCTTCTTCAGTTCATTTTATAAAGGAAGAAAATGAGACAAATGGTGTTAAGTGAATTGTCCAGGATCGCACAGCTAATACGTGTTTGGGGTTGGCTTTGAATTCATGAAGTTGAGTCTCTCTGACACTAGACCTGACACTCTGTCCACTGATCTTGACCAAACCTAGGTAGTCTCAGTCTAAACAAATACACATATGACTGTAATCTCTTCTTTATTGGGGGGTGTGAATATTCATGTTAGTCCTTTGGGACTTTTTTTTTTCTTTTAATTTGTTAAATTTACTTTAATTTAATTTTCTTTTCACTTAATTTAATTTATAAAACATACCGAACAGGACATTATCACACCAATCATCAAATAATGGATCAGATAGCTGCATGGTTAACCTAATTTTATCATTAACACAAAACAAACTACTTGGGACATTAATGTTCTATCTTTCTAATTCTACCTGCCATGTTGCATAACAACAAAAAAAAATGAAGGTATTCTATTTCTTATTTCTAAGCTGCTATGATGGCTGAAAAAGAAAACACTGTAAAATCTACTCCAATCAATCTAATTTTTTTTTTTTTTTTTTTTGGGAAACTTCTGAAGATAAAGTAATAATATATTTTAGTGAGGCACTGAAGAAGTATATGAAGACTTGTGGTTAAATCTAAAGTACTTTGGTGGAGGGGATGATGGAAAAAAAACAATAAATCCACATATCTTCTCAAAATTTCATTGTTAAAATCCTTTTCTCACCTTTTACTTCACTTTCTCACATTTCCATATTTGAAAATCTCATTATGAAATTATGACAAATTTTCACTATTGTTCTTCTTACATGTACTATCCAGGAAGTTCAAAAAGGAAAAAAAATCAGTTATTATACATCCACTTTTTAAAAAAAAAAGAAATGAGCAGTTTTCTTTTTTTTTTTTTTATTTTGATTCAGCAATTCTTGGGGGCTATAAAATACATCAATACTTTTTTTTAATATTCTTAATTCTAGATACTTTCTGAATTATAAAACACAAGAGCAGGCAAGCTCTGATCATTGAACATAGTTCAAGTTCTCTGACAGATCAAAGTGGTTCTAGAAAGCATAAGGTTGAAGGTGATATGGATACTTGTAATCCTACTTTAGTAAACCCATTATTGCTTTTAAATAAATCAAGAAGGATTTTTATATCAGAATGTAGCTCTATCTTGGGCCCCTATTGATATGAAACCACCACAACAATAAGTGTTTTTTTTTTCTTGCCAAAAGTTGTACTGGGACTCACTTTTGGGGCAGTAATTGTTCAAAAAGCTCTGTGCCACATAAAATGCCATCACCTTCCTTTGTTGGAATGAGCATAAATGTCCTCATATGTTTTTGTTGGCATATATGTTTGTGTTGAAAAGAATTTGAAAGTCCTTTCTTAATTTTAGCAATAATGTTTATAGTTTATACTGTTATTATTTAAACTAACACATTTGAAAAAAATATTGCTATTATTTTTAAACTGCAAATTAAGTGGTTAAATATGTTTTTACTAATGAGGTCACTTTTCCTGGTACCTCAAAACTTTTAAGTCCAAGTCAGAGAAGTTGAATAAGCCAAATTTAAAAACAAAGTTCATTCTCAGAATTATATGTCTTAAATCTGTGCTACAAATAGTAACATGGCTAGTGCAATTATGGTTTATGAGTCACAAAGACTGCTCTAGACACTGATCATCCTATTTATACACTTTGCCCTCAATTCACTTTTCAGTAGCTCTTTCCCTGGAACTCGACAATAACCTCTGGATTCCCAGCAGGCAGATTTGGAGGGGGTCTCTTCTCATACTGAGGTTCTCACTAGTGATGACAGTGATAACATACAATTAGGTGACAGCTAAGTGTGAGTTTGGGTCAACCTAGAAAACTGAACCATAGAACAAAATATAACTACAGACCTTTATGTATGCTATGACAGAAGAATACACTTCGTAAGAAAAGTATTACACTATTACTACGTGTTGCAATGTCCTTGGTAAGAGATTAGTTATTATTGTTTTTCCCTTGTTCTCCAAGAGAGAACATCATCAGAGAGGGGACACCATGACATGCAAAGGGAGTTGGATTTAAGTGAGGAGAGGATGTGCAAGATCACCTGTCTCACTTTCCCATCCAAAGCCATCTAGGTCCAGTGGCCAGACATACATAGAACAGGATGATTGGAGATGGCCGCCAGAAGAGCAGAATGGCTTTAGCAAACTCTTAAGATGATGTGCTATCCCCAGGCACCAAGCCTCCTCCCATCACTCTAGGTCACA
Organism: Sminthopsis crassicaudata; assembly: GCF_048593235.1. Lineage (NCBI taxonomy): Eukaryota > Metazoa > Chordata > Mammalia > Dasyuromorphia > Dasyuridae > Sminthopsis > Sminthopsis crassicaudata. The sequence goes on along the minus strand of NC_133622.1, from coordinate 22,042,680 downwards.
CATTGCTATGTACAAATCTTAGTGAGTTGCTAGCTAGATGTCAAACAATCAGTCCTTAATTTTTTCCATGGTAGCCTGAGATAATAGGATTAAAGAAAAAAGAACTTGCTTGAGATGATGGAGTGTTTTACTTTGAGTCAAAATTCAGAAGAGGGGAAAAGAAGGAGGAGGAGGAGGAGATACATACATACATACATATATATATATATATATATATATATATATATATATATATATATATATACACACACACACACACACACCTACACACATATCACTTAACAAACTTTAAAGTGCAAAATAAATGTCACTCTCCTCTAACATCATTCCCTTCTTGGATTCATTGTCATTTGTAAAATGAGGAGTTTAGAATACATCATTTTTAAAGTCGCTTTCCAAAATCCTTAAAATGAAATGGAATGAAATGAAAATGTCCATAGAGGTAGGAAGAGAACCACTTCTATGTGTCAGTCAGTTAGACTGACCTAAAAGTCTTTTACAAATATTATCTCATTTGATCCTTACAGCAATTTTATGGCAGTGCTGTTACAATACTCAGTTTGTAGATTAGGACACTGAGGCAAACAGAAATGAAGTAACTTGCCCAGAATTATATAGAATAAATGTCTAAGGCCACATCACTGATTCTAGGTCCAGCTAGACATGGCGGTAATTTGTGTACAACCCCCCTTTCCCCTGCCTCTATAATCCTATAATCCACTTCTCAATCCAAGACCTCTTTCAAAGTTTACCACTTTAGATGCTATTTCTTCTGTGATAATTTTCTTAATGCTTTCTATCTCATAGGATAACCTTATATTTTCCCATTTGTGCACTTATGGACTCAAGAGAAGCAAGCATTATACCATTTTTGATTTTTGTGTCATTCATATGTAGTCAATGATTTTTTTTTGGTTGTTTTTTTATTCATAGAATGATTTAAGTGTTTTTTGTTCAGGAGATTTTCCCTTTTTGTTGGGAAAATTAAAGACTTGGCTTAACTTTTATATAATATTCAATCTACTTTGATCTGCATGGTCCATATGGAAAAATCTAACCTATGTTTCAGTGGGCTTGTATCTCTTTGATGAATCAACTGCCTTTCTTAAATACACACAAAACCAATCAGATCACATTTTAATTTTAACACATTTTAAAAGTAGACTATTAGTGATTAAAATATGAAGTTTCCTTTCCTTATGATTAGCAAAACCATCAAAACAAGTGATCAATTCTAAAAATGCTTGGCTTTAAGTATTTGGCTAGAATAAGGTGGTGTTATTTTATGAGAAATTTCAAAAATAATTTCTTTTTTGGCAAGTGATTATTAGTCATCTTAAATCAGAGCCAGTATTTCTGAGTATTTTTAATATCTCTAAAAGCCTTTCTACATTTGGATAGAGCTATATGCAGACCATTTTGTATGTTTGTTTCATTTATAGATTAAGACATGCACATTTTATTTTATTTCATATTTTGAATTAACTGGCTTTAAAAACTGCTTTCTATAATAAATTTCCTAATAAGATCTTTTAAAAAATACTAAAAATATTTCTAGCATGGTAGAAGTATTATATTTGCATTGGGAAAATCCAAATTAATATAATCATACTGTCCCACCTTAATTCAATAAACATCAGAAGATATTTGGTAAAGTGCCTTTAGTTCTTCAGAGTCCAAAAGCTAGCAAGTTTGTAGATATAGAAAACAATGAGTTGCCTAAAGATACAGTGAATAGAAGAGAGACCAATTTAATCACTGTTTTTTTCCTTCTGTCTTTCCTCCCTCTTTTCTTTCCTTCCTTCTTTTAATAAATGAGGTGCTTTTATATCACCAGTGCACAGTTTTGTTCTTTGCTCCATTATAGGGGCAAAGAATCTTTGGAGTAAATGTTCAATCTTTAATATAAATCCACAATTCATTTTTTAAAAATTATATTCTTACTTATTTGGAATTGGTCAAGCCTGAATTTTACTTGGATTTTAGACCCTTCACAACATAAAAGGGAAGAGATGCTGAGGAAAATGGCCTGAATCTCAATGCCAAGTTCCAAATTGCCATGTGAAGACATAGACCCAAAATACATTTAATTTAAATTCTCTTTTCTGATGATCATACGGGCTTAGCGCTAAGCACTATTATTAAGGCGCACACAGCTCATTCCACTGCACAGAAGGATTGCTCTTCTGGATGTTATATGAGTAACAGCCAAACAGACTAGACTGGAGCTGACACACATTGCTTACATTTATTGCAAATGCTCCAGAGAATAGGCTACAAGTAGTCAAGGGTCTAGTTTATTTGCATTTCCAGCTTCAAATAATATACAGTGTTTCCATAGTGCCTTTGATAGATGTCCTCTTCCTGATACCCTATAGTCAATATCTCTCTATGAGATATGTAAGATAGGAAAATTACCACCTCAATTTTACAAATGATAATCTAAAGTAGATGGCATTTAAATGACTTTCTCAATGTCAATGTAGCCCAATTTCAGAACTATTAAGAAAAAAGACTCTTGACTCTAACAGATTACAGCTGGAGAAGATTCTCTTTTTATTTTTCTACTGGTTCATAAAATTTACAACATTTTAATCCAAAATAAAACTCAGACCAATGGTATATTGTTTTTATCCAAATTATTTCCAATGTACGTTGATTTTATCCAAATCTTTTCAATCCTAAGTATGCATATTTTTATAAAGCATAGCCAAAAACATTCATTTATTCACAGGCATTGATTACCTATTCCATGGCAGATGATTATATGGTGCTGTACTTGGAGTCACAAAAACTTCAGTTCAATATAGCCCCAGAAAGAAGCTGTATAATCCTGGGCAAGAAATTTAATCTATTTTGGTTTCTTCATCTATAAAATAGGTCTAATTACAGTTACCTACTTCTCAAGGTTGTTGAGAGAATAAAATGAGATATTTAAATACTTTGAAAACTTTAAAGTGTTAAATAAATATCATTGTTGTTATGAATTATCATCATTATTATTCATCTTACAGGCTCCCTACTAAGCTGGTTATTGTCCTTTATTTTTGAAGTAGACTACAATGACATGACTGCATTTGAATCAAATTACAGTGTGACTATGGTTGATCAGACCAATAGGAGCTTGGAATACTCTACCACAGGTTGGTCACAAACATTCAATATGATCATTTAGGGTAGATTCTCTAAATCTGTGCATCTCGTGTCTCTTTTGAGCTACTTCAGTTCTGCTTGGCTCATAGAACACTGCACATTCTCCAATGAGCACGTCATGGAGGGGGTCCTTTGCCAATGTCTTCCATGTCATGCAATTAATTTAAAATTTCTTAAGAGAGACCTTGAGAGTGCCCTGGTATCACTTCTTTTGCCTCCATGTGAGTGCTCACTTTGGGTGAATTGTCCATAAAACAGATTGAGCAACGTGGCTAGCCCATTGAAGTTGTCCTCTCTGAACTTGGGTTTGATTGGCTAGAAGTTTAGTTTGAGAAAGGACTTGAATGCTATCAATGTGGATATCCTAGAAAGTATAGTGCCAAAGTCAGTCAATTTATCCTTGAACAATATTCAAACTTCTCCATTTGCTGTAACCAGTGGTTTCAAGTGTGGATGGTGTGATGCTGGCTAGTAGAGCATCTGTGTTTTCTTACTGTTAATTGTCAGGCCAAAATTAGCACAAGCAGCAGAGAACTGATCCACACTTTGTTGCATCTCAGCCTCAAAGGCTCATTGAGTGCAAAACCATCTGCAAATTTAAAAAGTCACGCCCCAAGTCTCCCTCCATTTTAGTCTTGGTTTTGTAGCCTTTCCAAAGTGATTAATTTACCATCAATGCAATAGCTGACCTTGATTCCTGTCCTTGAAGATACTAAGTAATGGGGGTACAATAAACTAGTCCCCATTTGCAAGTAATTCACTTGATAATGAATAACCCAATACTAAAAACTTTAGGGAGAGGGGATTCTAGAAAAGCTTCCTCTAGAAGGTAGAATTTAAGTGAATCCTTGAGAAAAGCTAGGGATTCTCAGAGGCAGAATTAAATGAGAATTGTTTGGTCAGCATGAAAAACACTCTCTGTAAAAAAAAAAAATCCAAATGTGGGATTGAATTACTAATCGTAAACATCTATTACACCATGATTAAATAAAAGAGAAAGATGTAAATGTTTTTGCTTTAATGCTTTTGTAAGTATGGCAGTTTCAATATGGGCATCTTTCTTAGGTGTTTGTGTTTATAAATATCTAAATATATTAGATATTGCATATTCTTATATACATTTAATTAACATCCACACATATCCATATGCATAGCTTTGTGGTATAGTCAATTATGAATACATGTTATCTGCTCTAATGGATTCTAAATTTCTCAAGGGCAGCATCCATATAATAGTTACACTTCTTTTATCCCCCTTTATCAGTCATCCAGCACAGTGCCTAACACAGAGAAAGTATTCAAAATATATTTTTTCTTGTATGAATAAATGGATTTTAATAATTTTTACATGGGTCCTTAATTCCCTATTTTGCTTTGGTTCTGTACAAGTGAACATATGATAAAATGCATTTTGAAAAGCATTCTAACTTCACTTTAGCTGTTTTGTTTCATAAAGTCTTACAATCTCTTTTAATGCTCTGCAGCTCTGAATATTGTTCTTTTTGACAGCTTCATAACCTTGGATCTTATGTTGAAAAAAAATCACTTGTTTTCTTCATTTCTTTTAAACAAATTTCAAACATTATTTTTTTATCAGAAGTCATAAAGTCATGCTTCATACCCATCTAAACTACAAAACAAGACATTAGCTTCATGAGACATACACACACACAAACATAGAATTACATTTTGTGTGACCCTGCAGCGTTTTTACAAAATGGCCCCTGAAAGTAATATGAAGAAAAGAGGGTAAGGAAAGGATCATGAATGTAGAAGGAAATTGTTTTTATTGATTTTCATTGGCAGTGAAGCTTATAACATGAGGACTAAATTTATAAAAAGCAGCTGTTGATTCCTAACAGAGACAGGTTGCCTTCAGAGCTCATACAATATTTGGCTCTCATCCTTTTGATGATTAAGTTTTAGGATGTAATATATTTGGTTCAAATGAAAGAGATTTTTTTCTAAATTAAGAAAATTAGACATTTTAAATAAGAAAGAAAATTTATATTGGAACCACCATGATCTCAGAATCTATATATATGTATATATATGCTTCTGAATAATCTGATATTTTTTTTTGCCTTTTGGATTCTCTGTTGTTAGAACAGTTACAATTTCATTTGAGAACACAATGATTGCAAACAATATCCTCTGTGAATCTAGTAAGACTAAATTATATTGTGATGGTTTTGTTTGATTTACTCCAATTTCAAAAGGAGCTGTTGGAAATTATATAGTTTAAAAAAAAATGATTATCATTCTGTCAATGGTTACTGCTTTTTTGATAATTTAACTCTACAGAAACCAAATTCTTAGACACAATATTTAGGATAACAAATGAATCTAATAGCAAGAACCACATGAGAAATTGAAACAATTTATAATAGGAAATAAGAATCATTTATTTGAAAGCTAAACAGTACTACATTTTATTGTTCCTCTCACTTATACAGATAGCTATTTCTTTACCAATATATATAAATGTAATCATAATATTGGGGCAGCTAAGTGGTGTAGTGGATAGAGCACTGGCCCTGAAGTCAGGAAGACCTGAGTTCAAATCTGTCCTCAGACACTTAACACTTTCTAGCTGTGTGACCCTGGGCAAGCCACTTAACCCCAATTGCCTCAGCAAATATATACATATATATATGTATATGTATATATATATATATATATATATATATATATATATATATATACATATATATAATGTTGATTCTTTCTCAAAGAAAGATAATGAAAAAGGAGGGAAGCTGTTATTCTGGAAAATCCCAAATATAATAGACATAGAATTTGTCTATATATACAATCATTTGATTTTGGCTGAAATGACTAATCAACTCTAATTAAAATAAGGTCAGTTCCTTGTAAGGACCTGCCAATTCAATCAAATGATCAATTAAATAAAAATTTAGCTAAATGGTACCCTCTTTATCTAGACTCTAGACCCTTTTTATATTCAACTATCTAGTTATAGTCAAATTACTTGGGCAAAGAGAATAAAAAATTAAATAATGCTGCACACATTGAAACAGATTAATATGAGGACAATGAAACCTCAAATCAGGGACATTTCTAAGCTGCATTAACTGCCATTTTTCTAGGGTATCAATTATTAGCACTAATACATATACCTAAAGTACTAAGAAACAAGATTACCCAAAGATTAAGAATTTAAAAAAAAAAAGAATTATATTTTTTTGTCCAAACCACAGTAGAATACATGTTCTTTTGGGGGGAGGGAGGGGGAGGAGGTCATATAAGGATGTAGAAGCATATTGCCACAATATCTTGTTTACACTTAACAAATGTTTATCGACTAATTTACTAATCATTTCAAGGAAAACAAAATATACTTGCCAATCTATGGTTAATTCTCTAGAAAGAAAAGAAATCAATCTTTTGATATTACATCACCACTTGAAAATACAAACTGTAATATGAGACAAATCTGATGCAATATTGACAGAGACCACCCAAGCTACACTAAACACTAGGCATAGTTTTATTAAAATAAGAAAGCAATATCATGAATATTTAAATTAAGAGGATCTTAAAAAGTCCCTCAAAAATATGTGGTTAATAATGTAGATAAATTTATTTATTTGTCAAAACTAGATTATAAAAATATTAATTATGGAAGGATAAAACCACAAGTTCTCTATGTGTATATCTATTTTATATTCACATATATATATACACACACAGAATATCTAGTAGTTTTATTTCTAAGTTATAGGTGAAATCAATGTTTTCATATGATTGTTGCTCAACTAAGAAAATTATCATGAACAACTAGGTTCAATTAGCACACATCACCTACTTAGGGGTTAAAAGCCATCAGAGAAATGACCCAGCTTAACCATCTCATTTTGCAAAGGAGAAAACAAATGCCCCCCAAAGTAATGTGATTTTCCTAATATTCCTTAAGTAGGAAGTACAGAAAAGCAGATTAACATAAGAAGCCTGAAATCATTTTCAGTTAACCTGAATTTGTCTGTACTCAGAGAGATGAGAGCAAAGAATGATTATATCATGATATATTTCAATTCTGAAAGAATTTTTATACACAGATTTTAAAAAAAAATCAGCAAAATTAAATTACAAAAGGCTTCAGAGAAAAGAAAAGAGTTTTGGCCTAAGTCCAAAAATAAATCAGGTATACTATCTACACCAAGGGACTTTACCAAAATGGTTGGCCACAAAGGGCCATCCAAACCATATGGAAATACAAAGATCTGTCCAAACCATATGGAAATATGCAAAACAAATGTAATGGCAATAAATAGGAACTGGAAATGTTTAAGATTTTAAGGCTAATTTGGTTTTTTTAAGCAAATAGAAAAATAAAACAAAAACCAACCCTTAAAAAACAAAAGAAAATCATTATTTTTGTTTTGTCATGTCTGAAGGAGTGATCCCATATAGGGTTTTCTTGGCAAAGATACTGGAGTGATTTGCCATTTCCTTTGCCAGCTCATTTTACATATGAGGAAACTGAAGCAAATAGGATGAAGTGACTGTCTAGGATCACATAGTTAGTGTCTGAGGCCAAATTTGAATTCTGTTTTTCTTTTTTTCTAACTCCAGACCTAGCATTCTATCCACTATGTCATCTAGCTTCTTCTCAAAAATGATTATATTGTGCTCCCAAGAGAGTCTCAAAAAGAGGGTTACCAATTATTAAGAAATATTAGGGAAATAATTAATTTCAACAGAAAAAAATAGAAAATAATCTTTTACCATAACCTCCTCATCCCTCTTACAGGATCCAGAAGGGCAAAAAACATCAATACTACCCTATCCTAATTGTAACATTAAGAAGGGGAAAAATAGTTGTTGTTTTTTTTTTTTTTTTTTTTTTTTCCCCAGAAAGTAAAACATAGCATTAGAAAGAGTAATACATTGCAAATCAAAGAGATAACCTCCACTGTACATGTTTTACCAAAGTGTCAGTCAATAATAAACAAAACTGATCATTATCTTTAGGGAAAAGGTAGGAAAAACACTAAAGCCCATCATTAAGTGAATAGAAAACTAAAAGGCATAAGAAAATAATTATCTTTAGTATGAAGAAATCTTCTGATTGGTCTAAAACCAATGACATCCAGGTATGGTCTCATAGCATACAGATATATACAAAGGTTATACCATATACATACAATGTGATTTATTCTTCCATTCATTCATATACTTATTTTTAGCACACCAAGATCAACTACTCTTTGGATGTGGGAAAGCTTTTAAAAGAACTAATAGAATGCTATTTTAGGGAATAATGAAATCAGTGGTAACTTAAAAACAAACATTGAGATAAAGTGATTTTTTTTTATAAGTGTCAATAATATGGCTACTTAGGGAATTAAAAATATTTTAAAATATATTATCTCAGAGCTGGAATCTATTTGAAAATGTATTATTTGGGATGCTTTAGAAGAGTAGAAACCATCAACAATTGAAGTATATGCTGCTAAATATTTACCAAACAGCTTTATTAAAAAAAAAAGACGATGATACATTTTTAAAGTTTATTCTTCATCATTAAAATTTTCTCCATTAATTTTTAAGCTTAATCAATAAAACAAAATAATAAACCAAGCCATGCTTTGTAGCACTTGCTGATTTCTGAAGTGTAAATGCTCAAATTGAAGTTTACCAATTGGATCTTGTGAGCTGGTTAAAGCTAAACTCTAGAACATGCCTGATTTTAACATTCCGCCCCCCCCAATTACAGAAACAAATATAACCGGAGTAGGGAAAGCAGAGACAGTCAAGTTAAAGTTCACCCTGTATGAAAGGCAAATCTTAACCCATGAGATAAATTAAGTATGTTTTAATATACAACAGTACCCTCTAGATGGAAAAATATCTTTTCATTTTTTTGTCTTATGTTCAAATTTGTAAGATACCCCCTCCCCATTAATGGGATAATGGTTTTCACATCTGTGAAATCTATGTTACCTTAAATGTCAGTGTTAACCCATAGTATCATATTTCTGCATGCTGTTGATGCATTTAATTTCTTTAGTTGCCACTACTTAATCAATAGTTTCCCCTTTCAAATGACTTCATGTAGGGATCTTCTTCCTCAATGATTATTATTATTTGAAGCATATTTTTCTATGTATTTAAGGGTTCACACTAGTTGAAATGAAAGATTTATCAAGGGAAAACTATCAGAAATTAAAAGATGCTTTAGCTTTTTTCACTTTCTCAACAATTTATATTTTATTTTATATTTTTATTAAATTTATTAATGTTACTAAGAAATTGGCTTGTGTTTGTTTATTTGTAAGTTTTTTTAAGAAGTAGATTACAACCGAACATCACAGTGAATAGAACGGGGGTTGCATTCTATTTATATCACTGATATTTCATCTACACATATATGATATATGTGGAAATTCATACCTTGAGGTAGAGTTGAAAAATCATAATGCTCAATATTTCCTTTTTGGGAAATAACCTTATTCAAATTATTGAGTAACTAAAATTATAGAAAATAATTTCATACTCTCAATCAAAATTGTATGTATATATGTATATATAAATACATGCATAAGTATGTACAGATATATGTGATGTATACATGACTATATGACTATTAAAATAATAAAGGAAAATGTGAATGACATAATGAACCTAAATGATCCAAGTCACTGGCATGCTTTAGTGAAGAAAACCATATACTTGGTTGTCAAAGAATTTTATGTCAGTTCTGCTACTTGTTGCTTGTGTGACTTTAGAAAGCTTCCTTGACTTTTAGAAAGGGAGATTTTCTCTAAAATAGTCTCTAAGGATCCTTTGGGTACTGAATAACTGATTTTATAATCATAAATATCACCATTTTCTGAGACAGGAAAAAATTAGTGTGGGATACTAGGATTTCTTATTCTAGAGCAATGATGTCAAGCTGAAATATAAATGGGGGTCACTAAAACTTTGATGAGGATGTTTTAAACTGCATGTTGACTTAGAAAACCATATATTAACATTGTTTTTTTTTATTTTGCTAACTATTCCCACATTACATTTTAGTAGGGGAACTATTGCAGACCACTCACGTCTCTGTAGTAGAAGTCTACAGTCAAAGGCTGGATAACTTATTATATTGCTGAGCAGATACCATTCATTTATTTTTTTGTTGCTGAGGCAATTGAAGTTAAGTGACTTGCCCAGGGTCACACAACTAGGAGGTGTTTAGTGTCTGAGACCAGATTTGAACTCGGGTCCTTTTGACTTCAGGGCTGGTGCTCTATCCACTGTACAAAGTAGATGCCCCATAGGTACTTTTTAAAATACATGGGAGTCTAGATGGCCTCCGAGATCACTTTCAATGTAAACAAACTATGATTCTTATAACTGTGCAGTACAATAGAGCAAATTATTAACTGGGAGGCTGAAACCTAAACAAGAAAAGTCAATCATCCAGTTATTACAATAATTATTACCTCCCTTCTGGAGGTGTGGATCATATGTGAGGGGGACCAATAGATCTATGCTTGTCCCCTGTTCAACAATGTTAGAACTTAATGAATGAATGAATGAATGAATGAATGAAAAAAAGGATTAATTTTGATAATATTCAATATATTATTTGAAACATTCTTATAATGCCCCCTTTTATCACATTTCCCCAGATTCTAAAAATAAAAAAGTATTTCCTTTCTTGATTTAGTTTTCTTGTCAATGAGTGCCATTGTTTTGCTTTGGTAGCTAAATTCAATGACAGCTATTAGATTTCTGTGGTGCTAACTGGCATGTGACCTTTTCCTCCAGCCTTATCAGCTGAGCACATTGCTGTGCTGACTGTGCAAAGCAGATTATATTCCCTCATAGTCATCAATGTACAAAAACTTCTGTATGTCTCTCTTAAAGATGATGAATTAACTCCTACAACTCTTGAGCGTCTCCAATGGGATGCTCCTTTTTGGAACTAGGTTACCTTGTGAATCGAGAGCATGTCCAACCTTCTAAGACAATTCTTTCATGTTGCTGTTTCTGTTTTATCTTTAACTTGTCTTGGAGATGAAAAGTCCAATAAATTGTATTTTTGAAAAAAAATTTAAGATTAAAAACAATTGAGATAAAGTGATAAAAAGAAGATTGAGAATTTCATTAGGAGGGAAAACATTTAATGTTCCTCAATAAGGGAGAAAAATATCTCAAATTGACAATTAATATTTCTGTGTTTAGTCGGCAGAGTGGATAGTGAGTTTGACTTTTAAGTCAGTTAGAGACGAGTTAAAATCCTGCCTCAGACACTTAGTAGTTATGAGACTTTGGGCAAGGCTGTTAACTCCTCCAAGCCTCAAATTCTCCATCTGCAAAATGGACATAATAATAGCTACTACCTAGAAGATAATTAATAAGGATCAAATGAGATAACATATGTAAAGCATTTTCCAAACTTTAAGACAGTATATACATGTAGAACAGATGTTCTGATAGTTAAATATTCTACTGTTTTAAGGTTTATAAAATATTTTCATCACATCAACCTTATGAGTAGGTAGAGCAAGCCTTATGCTCCATTTATAAAGGTGAAGGTGAAGATCATGAATATAAAGCAGGAAATTCAGGCCAGATTTCTTGACTGCAAGTCTAATATTCTATCCACTATTACATGCAATGTCATCTTGACAACAGAAGATCCAAGAAACATAGAAATTCTTTATGAAATATTTACCAAATAAAGAAGAGTACATTTTTGTCATTGGTTTTCATGTTGCAATGGGCAGAATGCTGGACCTGGAGTCAAGATTACTCAACTTCATTAATTCAAATCCAGTCACAGAGACTTACTAGCTGTGTATGCAGCCCTTAACCTTGTTTACCTCAGTTTCATCATTTGTAAAATGAATGTAAAACAGAAAGACCAGACTGCTCCTATATTTTTGCCAAGAAAACCCCAAATTGGGCTGTAAAGTCAGACAGAACTCTCTACAGACTCCAATAGTTTGAGTAATCTAAAAGCAAAGGAATTGGTAGTGACTGATTGTAACTATTAGCTACTTTTTAGCCACTTTGTAATGCATGTTTCTAGGACTTTCACTATGCTTGAATTGAAAGAAATGTCACTCAACATTTCCAAAGTTTTGCTAGGCTTAGAGGATATAAATTATGTAACTAGTTCCCTTTCTATTGGCAGATCACATGATTCACCAAATATTTAGGGAATTACCTCCAGGAATTTATTTAAATTCTATTCTTAATACTATGAATATAATCATTGATGATTTGATTCAAAAACATTCTGTTCCAGCATTTAATTGCTCTTCAAAGAGGATAATAATTATTTACTTCAAAGAAAGTAAAATACTAGATTCTTTAATATGTTGTACTATTATAATTACTTTTTTTGCATTTGTGGTTATTAAATATTCAAAAGCAAAAGTAAAAATAGACAAGATAATAGGTTACAATTAAGAATATATTATACTACAAAAAAAACTGCATTATTTTTTATAACAAAACAAAATACCAAATAAAGCAAGCGTAAAATGAGGTAAAAGGAGTAAATAGAGATAAAAACTTACTAGAAATCATAGATGCTATACTTCGTGGGGAATGGGAAATGTTTTTCTATGTTAAAAATGTTGAATGTCAAAATGGCAAATATAAATCTGCTACTTCTAAACAAAGAGAACACTTCCTTATTAATCTTTGAGATATGCAAGAGATGGGAGAAAGCAGACAATAGACATAGCCTGCTAAAAATGTGAGTTGAGAGGTACTCAATTTAATAAGCAATTTTTTTTGGAACAGAATGCAATAACTTAAATAATGGTAACCAGGTTAAAAATTAGATAGGTTAAAATATTGAAATAGAAATCACTGTAATGGACAGTGGCATTTCAACCGATTGGAAAAGATGGAGAAAGAATAGGCTTATCTATAAAATTATTGGGAACAAAAAGCCAGCAAAAAAAAAAAAAAATCTTGGTATCTAAATAAGCTAGGCTTTTTCTATAATGGAGCTTCACAGAAAAGAAACATAAATAGTTATCTCAATATCCACTTGTTATTTTCTTTTATTTTTATATCCCTTATATTCTCAAAATATTCTATTAAGTGATGTAAATATCCCAATTTAACCATGTTCATCTCCGACTTGAAACCATGGAAACTCTTCTGAAGTAAGATCAATTAAAGTATTTGATTCTATTCAGATGAAATGTACTATCCCAAATGTAATAAGCCAAATAAATATTTTTAAAAATCCCAGAGAGAGTTTCATAGGTTTTACTTGATCTGAATTACAAGTTTCCATATGCTTGGCTAAACAATCAAGGCTACATTTATATTTAGTATGATGAAGAACAAAAACTGAGATCAAGACTAGGACCTTTTTGCATATTAGCCTCCTCATCAGAAAAACTCAGAGGACTAGCATGTTCACACTTAGAATGTACTTGTGACACTGCTGCCACTTACTATTTAAGTGCCATTAAACCTTAGTTTCCTCCTCTGTAAAATGGGGATTAGAATACTTCTACTATTTATCTGACAAATTGTCATGAGGATTAAAAAAAAAAAAAGTTATACAATATGTGGTGTGGAAAGGAGGCAAGCTGGACACAGGAATACCTAGTTTCAAATCCCTCATCTGAGACCCCAGACAAGTCTTTCCATTTTTCAGACTCACATGTAACTTCTAAGTTTAGGTTTCAGAAAAAAAAAGGTAATCTGCATTGGGAAAAGCAATTCTCCCCAGCAGTTCCATGTATTCATTATATTACAAGTCTATTTAAAAGAAAAGAAAAAAAAAAAACAGAACCATTGTAGATAGGAAATTGAGACTAGAAAATTTCATTTATTTGACCAGAATCAAAGAGCCAGTAATGGAAAGACAGAGAAGCAAACTCTGGTACCCAAAGCTTGTATCTAAGTGCTAAATCTTTTCTTTTCACAGTGCCACAGACTTTTTTGTCCCATATTTCTAAATCTAAAAAAAACACTTTCGGAATTTTGATTAATGCTTATATCATGGGAACTTCATAAAATAATATTTAGCTATCTGGCTCACCAAGATGGTGATTCTTAGCCAGCAGAGTGTTCCACATCACAGAATAAAGTGCTCTGAGATTTATACCATATCCTTGTCCTCAATGTTTATTTCATGATTCAACTAAAAGAACCTTATTCTAAACTGTTTTCTTTTTCTAGCCTGAAATTCAGTATTTTCAAGCAATAAAATGGCTTGGTTAGCCTTGGGTAAGCCTGATATTTCAAAGTGATCCTCCACTGAAGGAATGGGGGAGAAGGGGACAATAAAAATTTAGAAAGAAAAAAAGACATCTGTTTATACATTCATTAGTTTCTATTCTAAGGATCAGGTGATAATGTGACGAGTTTGAAATACCTAGGAAAATGACCTTTTCCAAGCCCCAAAAATTTTATTTTATCATACCCATGTAAATAAATAAAATTCATACTCTTCAGTGTGACTGTTAAAGCCTGCCAGAAACTTTTTCCAACCTACCCCAGATCAGTCCCTCCCCTTGCCAGGCATTATATCGTAGCCAAACTATATTTATCAGCTCTTGAAGTCCACTCCCTTCCCACCACTTGACATTCACACAAGTTTGTTCCCCTCAAATGCACTTTCTCTTCCCCTATGCCTTTCAGAGTTTTTATCTTCCTTCAATATTTAGTTCAGGTGCTCGTTAATAATCTGATATCCATGTTTTCTTGTTTCAAAAAGTCCCCCCAGTTTGTTGTCTTGTTTTCCATTCATTGCATCAAAATAAACCACTTTCATTGCACTATAAACTGTTCAGCACATTCAAAGTGCAGAGAAATGAACTATTTTCACATCCCCCTCATAGATCTCATCTGTCTTGAATATTTAGTTTGAGAAACACACTGCTTGGAGCTTTTCTGATCCAGCCAGTTGCTACTGCCTTTCATTCAATTATTGTATTTCTTTATTTTACATCAGCATGGTCATGAGGAAGCCTAATGTCAGAGGATGGGTATCCAAAATACTGCTTCTCATGCTTACTCATTGCATGCCCCTGAGTGTAAAGGGCTAGAACTGAGCAATGCACTTGGATAATGAAGCACGTGAGACTAATTGCCAATTGGACAGTTCCCCATTAACTTATTTGAAGGTTGACCCTCCCCAGCTGTTCTGTGCTGACTTGATTGGTGGGACAAAGAGGGGGAAGTGACGTGTTGGGGGAGAGTAGGAGGAGGAAGAGGAATTGAGATGCAGAAGCTGACTCAGTCTCTCCTGGCGTTTGAGGGAGGAAGGTGTGTATGAGGTTGCTAGGCCTAACCCCCTGACCTTGACCGGAAAAGATCAAGAATAAAAACATTTAGTGATCCTGACTCCCGCTGATTTCTGGGAAGACAGAGTTCCAGCACCTGAGAATGTCAATTAACTTGCATGTGCCTATTTCTCCATTTATATAAAGAGGGAATTAGACTAGATGGCCACTAAGCTCTCTCTGTGCAAGATGTAGACTTATTGCCTAGAATATAAGGTGCTTGAGGGCAGAGGGGAGTTCATTCTTTGTATTTCTGTGTATACTGTTTACCGTGGTACTTGGCCTAAGTAGGATCCAATAAATGGTTCTTTATTGATAATGCCCACACATCATCCAATTAATATGCCATTGCTGCTAACAACTTGGTTATTTCAATAGTAATTTTTCTTCCTTTATCTTCTTTTTAAAAGCCATCTTTATCATATTCACAAATGTATTCTTCCTAAAATATGATATTTTTGGTTGAGTCCATTATTCCTATATCTTAAGCTCTAGTCCATAAATCAAGATTATGTTCTTCAATATTCTCTTCTCAATCAAGTGGTCAGTTTCCATATTATTTTTCTGAAGCCCTGAATTTAACAGCTATAATAATAAAAAAAAAAAAACATACAACACCTTTTTCTCTTGGAGTTTTTAAATTATTTCCCAAGACATAGAAACATTTATCCTTTATTCATCAATGAGTGAGCTTTAGTCTTTATGTCTATTGAATTGATATATACTAAGTCCATCCCTTAGGAAGAAACCTATTTTCTTGGTTGTTCAGAATAAAATAAGATTGTCTTGGTATTCCTCATTGGGGAATTCCTGACCACTATGACTCGCTTCTTCTTGTGACCAATCCTGGATAAGCTCCCACCAGACAGAATAAGTGAATTCTCTTACTCATTCTTTGGAGCAAAGAAAACCACATCCTTCTCCAAAGATCCCATTATGTCTCTCACTCCTATTGGACAAGCCTCATGCCTGTGGTTCACTGGTCTCTGTCTCTTTTGGAGAATTTGTTTTTCCTTTTTATTAATTTTTAAATTTTTACTTATTGATTTTTTTTCTTTTTTTAAGTTGAAGCATTTCTACCATCCTTTCAAAACCTAGCTTATGTTCTCTGATAAACCAGAGACTTATGTTCTATAAGCACAAGTTATTTGTAAACACACAAATATAGCACAGTCAGTTCAGTTCATTTGTACTATGGTCTGGCTCACGTTCTTACTGATTTCAAACTCATAGCCAGATCTCTGAATGTGCTTGCACCTCTCTCCACTCAGTTATTCTTTTATATTTCTGTGGAGTTGAGTAGAAGCTCAGAGCTGAGTCATTCACACATAGAATCTTTTGGGTTTGCTATTGTTTCTTAAATATTTAAGCGGCTACATGACACATCACTGTTTCCTAGAATTGCACATAATCCCAACAAATAGTCACAGCTTTTAAGATTACTAGCCACACTCCTCAGGCATTCACACATCCAGGCAACAGACTTTGTGTCCAGTCACTCTTCCTGATACAGGACACACTGATTCACTACCATCTTGGATTCTGCCCAACGACGAAGTACATTTAACAATCTCTAGGAGGAGCACCTTTCTAAATTGAAAATGGGGGAATAGAGAGGAAAGAAAATATCCCAGCAGAGCCACAAGTTTGGACACTAGAGTGGCTAGAAGCCTTGCTGTCTAGAATTGTTAAAAGTCACAGGATGGAATACCTAAAAAGAGAGCCGGTGACTCTGACCCTCTGATAGCAACCTTGAATCAATATATAAACTCACCCACTGGATAACAATGCTCCATCTTCTGTACAGGTGAACTTCTCTACACTGTAGATGCACTCTATTCATCACAAATATTGAAAGGGCCCAATTTCCCTCTCCTGATTCAAATATGCTCCTTCACTGGTGTCAATCAATAAAGTATATTGACCCTTTAAAAATAGCTGTGGAGTTTGGCTGCTCAAATTGCCTTGTACAGTAGCCTTTTTTTCAATTCATATTTCCTCAGAGCCTAATGTCTTGAACTTGTCCCTTCACCCCTCTAAAAATTGTTAAAAAAAAAAAAAAAAAAAAAAAAAAAAAACTTAAATCCTTAGTTCTCTGTGTTACCTGATGGTAACTACTGGCTAACTGCATCTACAAATTTAGCAAAACCACTGGACACAAGGAGGGACTGGATAGGGCATGTGTGTGTGTCCATATATATATATGTGCCCAAAGGTATGGGAACATGGCTTAGAGAAGTCATATAGCTAGTAAATAACAGGGATTTGGATTCAGGTGATAAGCTAAAACTATTATTTTTGACGAGATCTGTACTATAGGCTTATACACATATTCTTGTTATATGTATAAGATGCTAATAATAACAGATTTCTCTAGATATTGGATGCTAGAATATTTCTAAGTATGAAGAGACTCTTGTGGATTTGCATGGTTTTAAAAAAAACAAAAGCCAAGAGATGGCCTAGCTTGCACACGGCCTGGAGACATTAAAGAGTGGGTAAGATTCAGACAGGTGGCAGGAGATTGAAATGGAGCATTCTAAGAGGAACAGAATGAACATACATACAGTAGTTGGACATTAACCTGTAAGAATTGGGAAGACTTTCCTTCCCCTTGATAGTGGGAAAACCATGTTCAAAGTATCGTTTTAGGAAGATTAATATGATGTTAGTGTACAGGTTGGATGGTACGCAGGAGAAACTAGAGGGAAGGAGGCCCATTAAGAACCTTGACATTATCTTATTTGATAATGGGGATAAAGGCAAAGAAACCACGAGTGTGCTTTCAGCTTTCATATGTCATCCCATTTTTTGACATTATGCATACATAGCTCTGGGCAACTGGGTAGTACATGGATAGAGGGCCAGGGCTAGAATCAGAAATAGTCATCTTCTTGATTCCAAATCTGGCCTCAGACACTTACAAGAGAAGGAAATGGCAAAACATTCCAGTATTTTTGCCAAGAAAACTTTAAATGGGGTCATGAAGAGTTAGATTCTAAGAAATAATTGAATAATAATGACAACAATACAGAGATTCACACTGAATAATAATTAGTATTACTTCCCTTTAAGGACTTGACTTTATGGGAATGGGAGTAAAGAGTAAGGAGGGCAATTGGCTTGACTCTAGAAAGAATATTTCTGCTCTCTAATTTCTTCAAAAAAAAAAAAAAAAGAAAGAAAGAAAAGAAAAAGGAAAAGAAAAAGAAAAAAAAAGTGAAATACTGCCAAATAAAATAAGTCTCTTTTTGAAGGAAAAATAATTGGAAACAACATAGTATTAACCTATAGAATTGAAAACAATAGAGGAAAAGGATAAAATAAGTTAAATGTAAACAGAAAAAAATAGACATATTTTAAAAAAGAAAAATTCTTATTCTGATGAAAGAAAGTATAAATATATTAACTTCATGCATCCCTCTCCTTGTTATATTCTGAACTAGATTCCATGACTCTAAAGATCGTAGAGAGATGTGAAAAGCATTCCAAGCGGCATCTTACACAAGTGACTCCTGTGTCACACATAATCCATACAGTCAGAGCTGCTGGCAGCACCACAAGCCAGCCATCTTCAACAGAGTTTGCAGTGTGTCCCAAACAAACATCCATTCTTTCATAATCGAATATACACATCTTTCAGACTCGCTCATGTTTGCTATGATTTGTGTTGCTACTGTTCACTTGGATTTTTATTCTTTAAGATACCATTTTCCCCTTAAATTAACGGGGTGAATTGAATTGAAGCAATCCAGGTGGCTACCATAGATGACTCAGACCCACAGATTATAGAAGAAGCAAGTTAACTTTTAGTCATTTTCAAGATAAAATATTCTTTGATTTGGCCTTAGTACAGATTTTTTTTCTGCTAATTCTAGAAAGTACAAAATAAATATTTATCAGCTGCTTTATGAATTTCAAATCACAGTCCATGCATCTTTGATGTCCCATGATACAATGAAAAAGGATCTAGCTTACTGGAGATGGATACTCAAGTGACAATGATGATGATGATGATGATGATGATGTTCAAATTTGCACTTGCTCAGAAACTAAGTCAAAAACATGACAAGAGCAGGGTTGTCAAAAACCCCATTTCAACACTTTTTTTTAAAAAAATTAATATTTCCAATATAATATTTGATCAATAATAGTTCTCTATATTCAGAATGCCTGGATATAATTGTAGGTATTGTAATTAGTTTACAAAGTTCTACTTAGAACAGAAAGAAAATGATCAATCATCATCCTAATACAATAGGTGAAGTAAGTTTTATGAATTATATGGGGGAAAAACATTGCCTCAGGTTGTGAATACATCTGTGCCATTGGAGACATTGCTTGTTTCTGTGGGGAACCATGGGTTTACTGAAGTTTTGAAGAAATATTCAATTCTTTAAAACTATTTATCAAATGTACAACTTGGAACAAAGTATATAATTTTAAAAACAATTTGAAAAAAGTGGAAATAATTATTGGAAAAATGAATACAAGATAATTCCACTAATATTCCAGCACATTTATTATCCAGTTTATTTTTTAGAACATCGGAGAAGAGAGATAAATCATGGTGCTTTTGATTGGTTTGTTGTATTATACAATTGAACCAAATGTTTGTTTTCTGTTTCAAAGTCATTTGAAAACTATCTTTTAGAAAACATCTCTTTTAATCCTATCATATTACAAATGATGAAAATTGAACCAGAGAGTCACAGAGCTAGTCAGCAACAAAGCAGAAAGTAGAACTAGTTCCCCAATTACTCATCTATTACTTTTTCCACTAATTCTACATTACCTTTTTAAAAGCATCTCTTTTAATCCCTTTATATTACAAATGATAAAAATTGGAATCAGAGGGTCATAGTACCAGTTAGCAACAAAGCAGAAATTAAAACTAGTTCTCCAAACTATTAATCTATTACTTTTTTCACTAATCCCACATTGTCTTTCTTTTTTTAAATTAATTTTATAATTATAATTTTTTTGACAGTACATATGCATGGGTATTTTTTTTTTACGGCATTATCCCTTGTACTCGCTTCTTTTCCGAATTTTCCCCTCCCTCCTTCCACCCCCTTCCCTAGATGACAGGCAATCCCATACATGTCAAATGTGTTACAGTATATCCTAGATACAATACATGTGTGCAAAACCGAATTTCTTGTTGCACAGTAAGAATTGAATTGAGCCACATTGTCTTTCTTGACTGATTTTAAATTTTATTTTAATCATATATTATTATAGCTTGAATATGACATTATGGGAAGTGGATTAAAAATGTGTGAAATACATCCATGAATTCATTCATCAGGCATTTATCAAATGAACTAACACAGCTGTGATCCACAAATCACAACACAATAGTAGAAGCAATTGTACATATCTTATTTTCTGGCTAATAGAGAGAAGAGATCAAGTATAAAGACCTTCCTTGCTGCCCATATGCACCTTCTTTGACTGGTCAAGAATGCAAAATTCGTGTTTCTTTTAAATTATCATAAATGTTTTCTCCCTGAGATTTCGGAAACAGTTAGCAGTCCACACTGAGGTTCTCTTGCTTGCTGTGCTTACTAATAATGCCTAAGAACTTAATTAGTAAACTAGGGCATGAAAGTGAAATCATGGGTCCTTACTCAAGAACTGTGGCAAAAGAAAATATCCACTGAGATATTGCTGTGTCTTGCACATCTACCAAACCCCAAACCATATTTCACCCCCAGTAAAAATCTCAGTGCTGGATTCAGATTCTGAGGAAAAAGTAATCCTGATAATATATTCTATTTTAACTGCCTTTACTGGTATATAAAAAGCAACATCAGATAGAACATTATTCTTTTTTCCTGCTAAAAACTATTATTCTCAACTCAGAACCCCCCAAAGAATCTAAATGTCTAAAGGGGTCACATTGAGAGTAGCTGTTTAATGAACCAGATATTTTTTTGGTACTGGGTAATAACTTGCCTGCAGGGTGCCTTCCTGGATTCTACCTCCTGGAGTTTAACCTTGAGGCCATTGCAGACCAAGAGTCCTCCCAGAAGGAATATGATGTGAGGACTTATATATCACCTTTGCAGCTCAGACTCCCTCTGAGAAGGAGATAACTAATCATTGGACTCTGCTCCTGTTCCTGTGCCTGCCTCATTGCTCTTGGCTTGACCAAAAGGCTTGCTCCTGAAATCCGTACTTTGCCTGACCACATCTCCCAAGAAAGCTTCCCTCTAACCATTGCTTTATGTCTGCTTCTATAATCCGCAGTTCTGATTTTCTAAGTTACATGCTGACAAGATGTGAAAAGAGGGCTTTTGAACGAACAGTCTTGGCTGATCAATATTTGAATGACTTTAAATCTTTCAAATGACCTTGCCCTAAAAGCTACCTCCATCAGCATTTCAGCTTGAGTGCACTGAATCACAATTATTTCTGAGTTGAGGGAGTATAAAAATTCACTTTTAAATGTGTTCATGGTTTGCTTCTTCTATATCCTTTCAATTTTACTTGAATTAGAATCACTCTTGTCTCTCCTTATGAGTCCATCCTCCCTTAAACCCTATTCTGTTGTTTTTTTGTTAAGACATGCAGAGAATATTTTGATAGGTTAATGTTGTTTGAATGTTCTTGCTATGCCTTTGGGGAAGAACAACTTCCTCCATTTGGGTTATGTGTATTTCCTTTGTTGATCAATAACTATACCGCTACAGGAGAAGTTAAAATTCTCTCTTTTCCCCTTTGTTTTCCGTTTTATATATAGCCCAGTTGTGAAGCTTTCCCCTGAATGAGGGACTAGCTGGCATAAGAAACCATCACAAAGTGCTTGAAGTAAAAGCTTAATGCTTCTGACCACTTTTGTTGAATTCAACTTTCATCCCATATAAAGTCAACCAGTTGGAATTAAGACGTCTGTCTTTGCATAACTGAATAGGAAGTCAGCAAAGTAATTCCCTGCTAATCACAGCAAATTAGTCTTGGAATCTACTGACATGGAAAGATTCACACTGGCATCAAGCCTAAGGACTAGCAGTAAATCTTCTATTGTATATTAGAAAGTGCTTTTATTTATATCCATTAGTAATCTGTGATCTGAAAGAAAGATTGGTTGCAGTGTTGCAATCTTTCCTGATGATTGAGCTATGACAGGAAATGCTAGCATATAATTGGGGTTCCTAAAATAATTGGATCCTTTCTAAGAAGAGAAAAATAGACAAGACAGACATAGAGAGAGACAGAGACGGACAGACACACAGATTATGTTTGAATAACTACAAATCAATAAATAGTTCCCCCTGATTTCAACAGACTTGAAGTTTCTTCACCACTACTTTTCATCCCACCACTTAGCATATAATTATTTATTACCTCCCATTGAAGCCTCATTTTTTTAGTCTATTTCTATAGTATTCAGACACTTTTAGGACACCATTATTTAATGTATATTTGACATGACATGTGCCTTGTAAAAAGCATATAACTGCTACATTACAAAAATAGATTTGTATACTTAATAAAATTTATCTAATGATGCAGAGGAGGCTGAACTCAATTTGCTTTTCTAAAAATAAAACAATCTATGTATCTGGATTTAAAGAGGTCTTGAAGTACAGAATCTTAGAGAAAAGAAATACTGAAGTATTTGGCTTTATTATATTTTTAAAAAAGTTCTCTACCTAGATGATATGCTCTTGCAATTGCTGAAGTAGAATTGGATTCTGAAATTTAGAAATTATGGACTTACAAAGAATTAAATTTAATTAAGTCATTACATATTCAAAAAATTTACATGATAGCAAGAGGGAAGAAAATAATTTCCTAAGGATTCTATTTCCAAACCATGTTATCAGTCTCATCTCATCCTCTTCAGAACCTTGAGTGACTCTGGGCTCTGATGGAGGAGCTCTCTGATAGGCTAGACCTTCATTTCACCTTGCTCCTACTCTCTCTGCCATTTTCAGTTACCCTTTATTCATTGGCTTTTATTTTCTAGAATATAAGTACCATCCCTTCAGAGCAGAAACTATCTTGCTTGTTTTTATTTGTGCACAAAGTAAGTGATCAATAAATACTCTCTGTATGTCATCTATATATTGGCAATTGTTTGGCTCATACAATTATATAATATGATATTTATTTAAAAAGTGAACCAAAGTTCATATTTTGTGTCAATATTGCATATACTTCAAATATTAAGCCTGAAAAAGGGTCAACTTCCACTGTGCACATTTTACATATGGAGCATACAGTTGCTTTTGTTTCAAAATTTGCCCTCAATTGAAGATGGGTGAGTCAAATGAACAAATCATGAAGAAAAAAGAAAAACAGGTACTGAAAGGGCCAGGAAAAGGTAGCTGGGTATAGAAGCCTTAAATAGAAAATATTAGGCCCAGTTCTACCACTAACTGGCAATTAAACATCTGACAATTTATTTAATATTTCTCAGTCTTTCTCCTCATCTGTAAAGCATAGGGAGTTGACTTAAATATTCTTTAGTGTATTCTTCAAGGACCTCACTAATCCATCTTAACACATATTGTTACCAATTGGACATCTGTTCAAAAAAATTTTTTGAGGTCAGAAGAGAGTTTTAACATTTTTAAATATTAGGCTCATCATTCTACTTGAAAGAAAATGAATTTAAAATGCTGGTGGTAATCATCAACAAAACTTCCTAATACCACTGTGTGTGAAGAGTTCTACTACTCATATCAAACTTTTGTTTTATCTCTTTCCATTAATTGTTATGACTACTTAAAAGTATTTGATCCTGTAGATGAGTCCCTTACTTGTAGGCAATCTCTCTTCTTCTAATTTCAGAGATATAGTGTATTCCTGTAAATCTAATTTAACTACTCTTTTTCCATCTCTACTTTCCATTTTTTACATCTTTAAGATAACAGTCTGGGAAGAAACAGATATGGTATTCTACAAGATTAGGTCTTTATCTCTCTCTTTCTCTAGATATACTTTTTTTTTCCATTTGCATAGCTTTATCTATCATTATCTGTATCTTCTACAACTATGTCTAGTCCTGGCTTACTGAGCTCTGGCTTACTGAGGTCCATAGCTTCCATACCAATAGAACATTTCTGTTAGGATTTGAAAATCAACATGTCCCAAATAGTTTCAGTATCTTCCCCATCCATCCTTCCTGCTTCTATTTGGCTTCACTATTTCCATCAATGCCAACATCATTCCATTATTCTTTTATTTTAAAAACTTTCCCACTGCTTATCTCTCATTATCCTGTACTACAACCACCCTAGTATTTTCTTTTAGATGGTAATTACCAGCTACCTGATCCACTACTATCGACTCCTAATGCTTTCTGACCCTCCATCTATCCTCTCACTGATCCATTACCAAAGGACTCATATTTATACACTTAACTAGCCATTCCTTTCCTGTGTTCAAAAATCTTCTGTAACTCGTTATGTCTACCAAAATAAAAATTCTCTAGCTCAGCATTCAAGGTTATTGACAACGTAGTGCCACAATACCTTTTAGTCTCAGATCATAGTATTCCTTCCATTAACTTTATGTTCCTGGCAAGCAACATAACTCACTATCTCATTTACACCATGTTTAGTCTTCTGGGTGCTAATACAGTGATTCACTTCCTTCCCTGAGTCTAATAAAATCATGGGTTGCCGTTATCTCTGCCTGTTCAATTCCTACCCATCTTTTATATCCCAATTAATATGTTTCTTTTATGAAGTCTTTTTTTTTACAGATGTTACTCATCATCAATGACTTCCTGCAATACAGACACAGCTTCCAAAACCAATTCATTTTCATTTTTACATATACAGTGAGACAATGTGGTATAATAAATCAAAGTATTTGGTTTAAAGTTGGGAAAACATGTGCTCAAATACTTGCCCTGACCCTAAGTTATTCATCTAGTTACTCATCTAGTCTCTATGCTTCTTAATCTATTTCTATTTCCAAAGACTTCCCCTTAAGTCATAGATATGTGTAGGCATTTCTTTTTATGTTTACATATACATTATTTTTTAAAATAATGTTGTATCATATCCCATAGTAGACTTTTAGTTCATATAAGCTAGAAGTTGCAGCTTTTCTGTATTTGATGTTATAACAAACCTTTAATCTAACAGTCACCTACTTCAAAAGTATATATTTAAGAAATGATTTTTGAATGGTGATTCTGAATATTTATGTCTATTCCCAAATTAAACCAAAATTCTCTTAATATTGTACAAATCTATACATACAAACTACTGGGTTTTTTTTATAATTTTTCATGTAGAGGCACACAAATGAATAATAGTATTTTATAAAAATTTTTTGGAAAATAAAGTTTAATACATACATTTTTATATCTTCAAAAGATGTTTTATAAAATAATGAACATCAATCATTTCACAGATGCTAATAAAACATTTTGGATTTGGATATGCATTTATATAGTTTTCTGAGATATGTTGTAACTAAGCCAGGAAAAGGTAGCTGGGTATAGAAGCCTTAAATAGAAAATATTAGGCCCAGTTCTACCACTAACGGGCAATTAAACATCTAACAATTTATTTAATATTTCTCAATCTATTTCCTCATCTGTAAAGCATAGGGAGTTGAATTAAATTGATGAAATTTAAGATTCTTCCAACTATCTAGTCCTAAGTACCTATTGGCCCATATCCATATTACTATAATAGTGAAAGTATTATTGGAATTATTGTCCAACTTTGCTTTTTTGGAGCTACTTTGGGTGTTCATGAATCACCATCCTACACACTAGAATTATAGTGAGCCTAAAAGGCAACTTCTCTTCAGTAGAATTCAGTTTCAGTTTTATGGACACAGACAACAGGAGAAGCATTATTTTAAGTGAGCTGATGGCACAGGCAGTTTACTTAATTTCCTAAAGGAAACAGAAAGTCAGCATCAAGGAGAGAAAGCAGCCAAGGAGCTTATTCCGGGGCTGAAAATTTAATCAGCACATGGTGCTGCCTTCATCACACAATAAATAAATAAATTAAATTAACCTATATTTGAACTTTGGACTAGGGATGGATGCTGGAGTTAAAACTTAAACATCTAATTATTCTTCTTCTGCATGTACCCACTAGCATCTTGCTGATGATATGCTTTTCAAAAGTACATAGACAATCATTGCCTCTCTCAGCATCTTACTGATTCTTGTGGCTTCTTCTCATCTATAATAGTCACTGTGGGCCATGCCTGGTTTATACTTTTCACTCACTTTTTCCCCCACAACCATTACTTCCTCTCACTCTGTTGGCTTTCCTATCATTTGAGACATCTTTGTTATTTTGGATGAAGAGCAAAGATAAGAGAATATTCTTTTCTTGAGAACAACATATTCTGGTGCTTTGAGAATTTTGTTCTCATTTGCCTTTTAGTTGGTCCACCTGAAAGAAATAATCATAATGGCGTCTTTCTCCCTGGCTCAGATCTGTATTCCAATGTCACATCTCTTATTACGTGTTCCTCTTTCCAAGGTACGCTGCCCTATGATATAATTCTTGTCCGTTCTATGTCTATGTCCCTCTGTAGCTCTGCCCTAGTGCTAGGACTAATGGACATTCAATGTCTGCATTTGCTCTATCTTGTGTCTTAGCACTGAAACAACACATAAAACTTGTATCTATTTGGGATGAGTCTTCAGAATAAATATTTTTATTTTCCTCAATTAGACACTCTGAAAGTATATGACATAAATCATCATTGACATATTTTCTTGTCTTCCCCTTCCGCCCTCAGTGGTTAGCCATGATTATTCTGTGATTAAAATTAAAATTCTTGTTTTTGACTTCTCAAAGGAAAAATGAACTAGCAATCCTTGCCAAATTCCTAGAGCATGAATCGGTTCCAATAATTCTAATAGGTAAATACTTATCCAAGAGCAGAGATTCCCTTTCTACAACTAATGGGACACATTGATATTCAAAGATGGCTGCCTTGCCTACTGGCATCAAAAATGAACATAGTAATTCAGAACGACAACTGCTACTGCATTCTAAAGCAGCATGACAGCATGGGAGTTGTATATAGTGTTGGTTTCATGGTTTACTTGAAAATAAAATTTTAATAAAAATAAAGCTGAAAGGTGTCAATAGAAAAAGGATAACTATAAGTAATTGGTAGAGACCTTCTGAGAAAGTTCTGTAAACCAGAAACCAGGTACATATACTTAAATTATTTAAGTATATAAAACCATGACAAAACATTTAAATCTCTAGTATAATCATGCAACTGCTAGTTTCCCTAATTTTTACAAGTGTTTATAATAGTTGGTGGAAGAGAGATAAATGCAGAAATTGTTCTCCCTGTTCAATTAAACTCCTCTTCCTGGGAAAACTCTGTTTTTTCTCAACATCAAAGTGATTGCAAATATAGCAAAGACAAATGTTGGGCTTTGATTTCCATTCTTTGAATATGATATAAAAGATGTTAGATGCTTTTGACAATATAATTCACTAGCATACTTGAAAAAGACATTAATTTATGTTCCACAACTATAACAAAAAGTGGAAGCATTTTTTAAAAAAAACATAAAAGATAGAGAATATTAAACATGTATAGTTTAGTTAATCACCTTTTGCATGATCTAGATAGAATTCTTATATCTCCTCTTTTTTTGTCTCCTACTCTTTTTTCCAATGGCCAGAATATGTATATAGTTAATGTGAATTCTTGATTTCTATTCCATAATCTGAAATCTCTGTGTTCCTTAATGAAGTCATACTGTTCTATATCTCCCACAAAACAGAAATGAGCTTTAAACACATACATCCAAATCCCCATCACTTTTAATACATTGAAATGCAAATATAAACAAAAGACTTTGAGATTAGACTGGGCAAAGTAGAAAGAGCTCAAAATGGAGATCAAGTTCTTTTTTTTTGAAATCAGAAATACTTTTAAAGAAAAACCCAAAAATAAAGAAATAAAACAAATTAAAACCATAAACTTCAAATATATTTTGTTTCTTGATGCCATTTTAAATTCCATATTCCAGTCACCAAGAAAATTCTCTTTTTTTTACAGATAATGTAATGAAGCCTCAGGATTAAATGAACTATTAGACATAGATAAACTATGATTAAGAGGCCAGGTTTGGCTCTGTTACACAATCTTTAGTCCCTAGGATAGGGTGAAGACTTTTCAGGATTTTGATCAGAATTTATAACTAATTCTTATTGAAATGAATAGAAAGAATCATAACAATAACGTGAGAATCTTTTTGATATCATAGAGAAACTTTTTCTTGGACATTCTTTTGCTTCATGAGTAATGAGAGGATTTTCCCTGAGAGTCGACATTGTGTGCATAGTGTGAATAAAATGTTAGATTCAAAGTCAAGGAAATCTAACTCCAAATCTTATCTCCAGGACATCACTCAACAAACATTTGCTCTGTAATGCTGAGGATAGAAAGAGGTAAAAGACAGACCCTGCTGGAAAGGAGCTCACAATCTGATGGAGAGACAACAAGCAAACAAATACATACAAATCTGTCATATAAATAGAATGTCTATCATCTATCTTTCTGTGGGTAGATAGGGGGTGGAATTAATGGTTGGAAGGCACTAGAATTAAGGAGTTCAGAAAGGCTTTCAGTAAAAGATAAGATATTAGTTGAGACTAAACAGAAGCTAGGGAAGGAAAAAAAATAGAGATGAGGAGGAGAATCATGGGGAAAGGCAGAGAAAATGCCATGAGCTGGAAGATAGTTCTGTTCATGGAACAGCTAGGAGGCCAATGTCACCGCATAAAAGAATGCATAATATGGAGTAACGTGTAAAAAACAAAACAAAACAAAAACAAAAACAAAAACAAAAACAAAAAAATGAAGGATGGGGCTAGATTATGAAGGATTTTGAACCCCCAAACAGAAGATTTTATATTTCATACTGGAAAGAAGAGAGATCCAGTGTTTATTGAGATAGTATGCTTGGATGGTGTTTTGGGAAATCACTTTAATGGCTGAATGGAAAGTATATTGAAGTGGGCAGAGATTTGAGGCAGGCTATTCTAATTGTCAATGGTTTGTGCTACAATGCTAACAGTATTAGAGCAAAGGAGGGGGAATGAAAATACTCAAGACATCTAGAAGTTAATCAACAGGCCTTGGCAATAGATTAAATAAGGAGAAGTGAGAAAGAGCGAGGAATTAAGGATCTAGATTGTGAGCCTAAGAGAAAAGAGATAATAGTAATTATTACATTTATAGTATATATAGTATACAAATATACACACATATATATATATGTGTATATATATATATATGTATATATATATATATATATATCTCACAAGGTTATAGGGGAGATGATAATGAGTGTTTTGGACAATCTAAATTTAAGATGTCTACTGGGCATCCCATTTGAGATCCTTAGCTGGAGACCTGGAGACTCACGACAAGAAATCAGCAGAGTTTAGGGCAACTTAGGTCAATCTGAGAATCATGAGCATAAATAATTAATATACATGATAATTAAATCCACGGGATTTCATAATATCACTTTGTGATTAAGGGTCACTTTTCGGAGTCTTATCTAGCTTATCTGAAAAAATAAGAATTGCAATGTGGAGTATATACTTCAAAGGAACATTTTTATACTTAAATGGGATAATGTATGCAAATCACTTGGAAAATTTAAAGTGCTATGCAAACATCAGTTACTATTATTATCATATTTAAGACTTTTTTTAACATGTTTCAAACACAGAGTTAAACCATCTGACTCTTCTTTACAAAGTGATTGGGTGGTGCTTTGTCATCTTTTCACTAGAATTCTGGTGTATTGTCCTGGTGCAATTTCTCTGCTACCACCCTACCTCCAAGTTTATGCTTTTGTTTCTTTGAACCCCCCAAATCCTAGACCAGATGCTGAAGGGAGAGAGAAGAATCAGTAAGATAAAAACTTGGTGAGTGAAAATTCTACCCTTGCAGTCTTATCTGACAAGAAATATCCTTTTTGCAAAGGGCAACTATATGAGACCTAGAAATAAATATGGCCCAAAGACCTAGAGCATGGTGCTTTTGAGGAAGATTGTTAACAGTTGCTTTCTACTGCAGCCTCTGACTTCCAGGGCACCTAAAGGTGGAACTTTACAACTTTCCAGAGTCTATGACATGGCTCGTAATCAGCAATAGGAAGCCTCAGAACACAGCTGTCAATCGTATGGCATCACAGGAAAACTCCTAAAAGAATCATTTACTAATAAACCAAAAGTCAATAGAAAGGGGCATATTGCAAATATCTGCACTAAAGTATGGTTCTCATGATTTATATGTAAAAAGTGGAATAACATATGTTCAACACTCTATATAATTGGAAAAAGAAGTGTGTAGATCATCTAGAAAAAAATGGAGAAAAAAGACAGATATTCTGAGTGATATAATGATTTTTTCCAAAGTATTAAAAGAATTGAAGGGAGGCATCTAATGCGTGTATGTGTGTGTAAATATATGTGTATATGTATGTTAGTGTGTGTGTATATATACACAGATATGCAGCACACACATGTTTATATCTACACATAAATGTTTACACATATTTTATAAACATGTGTATGCATATGTACACATGCATATACATATACACACATATATACACATACATACAGAGAAAAAAAAGAGAGAGAAACAGAGAGACACACACAGAGACAGAGAAAGGGTGAGTTATGGAAGGACACAACAAGAAATCCATAAAACAAAGTGATATTCTTAGGATATTAGGTTTGTAGAAAGAAGGGACCTTAAGCTGAATTGAGCCCAATTCTTTCATTTTATAGTTCAGGAAAGTGGGGTTTCTCAATATGAAGGGGTGGAGGCAGAACCACAGAGTTGTGATCTACACCAACAGAAGAAGCACCAACACCAAAGAAATCCCAAAACAACTAGTGCCCTGAAGGAGAAGATGGCTTCTGCAATGTGCTTTCAAACTAGGGGTTTGCAGCAGGAATGTGCTCCCGGCAAAAACTTGGAGACAGAGAACCAGATGCTGCAATGGCTTTTCAGGAAACAGCTAAAAGGCCATTTTAGCCAGAATGGAGAATATATAAAAGAGGAGAAATGTGAACTAAGAGTAGAAAGTTACATATCATCAAGGAAAGGCAAGGCAAGACAGCATTTATTAAGTGCTTACGATGTGCTAGGCTAAGGGAGACTGAACAGCACCAATCCTGATAACTATTCATCTTACCGAGTTTTATAGGAGGCAAAGGCCTCTGGCGACTCTTGCTTGGTAATTTCCCTGCTTTTCACCATGTGCTGATGCCCGGCTTGCCCTGCTACCAACCTTCTTCCGAGTCTATGCTTTTGTTTCCCTTAACCCATACAAATCTCAGGCCAAATGCCCAAGGGAGAAAGGAGAAAGATCAAAAAAAAATAAAGATAAGCCAGTAGGAATGATGATTAAACCTTCCACCCTAAGTCT
Source organism: Sminthopsis crassicaudata (assembly GCF_048593235.1). Classification (NCBI taxonomy): domain Eukaryota; kingdom Metazoa; phylum Chordata; class Mammalia; order Dasyuromorphia; family Dasyuridae; genus Sminthopsis; species Sminthopsis crassicaudata. The sequence goes on along the minus strand of NC_133622.1, from coordinate 22,010,826 downwards.
AAAATAGTCAAGAAAGAGAGAAGAACAATCGAGATGACAAAAATAGGTCATGGCAATCCTAACACGAGATATAGATACCCTAACCTAAACACCAAGGCGGATTAGTCGTACATGGCCACACACGTCAAATTTATGAGTTGTTAACAGAAAAATAGGATTCAATTTACAGATTTTTTTGCTTCGCAGACAATCTTAAGGAGCAAATCATGGGCATAAATCAAGGGAGGCTTGTACATAAACTGGTAGTGGCTTGAAACACGATTGCAGCACTATTAATCAAAACCTCCGGAGACTCTCTATGCCCAATAATAAGCCTGCAACATCCATTAATTCAACATGAACACATCAAAGAGAGATTAGATACTTTTGTTTGGAGCCAGGATGTGGTCAGCCTTCATAACAAGAATAACTGACCCTCTCCTGTTATTCTAATTAATCATTTTGTGATTAGCAAGGGAAAATTCTGTCAGGTGGTGTCATCCTCCTGTCTCACCTAATCATCTGGAGAAGAAAAAAAAAGATGGGGGAAAAAAAGGAGACAAATAGCCTAGTCTGTTCTGACAACATAAGTGATTGTGGTGGGTTTGAAGTGAAAGTCAAGTGCAATATGGTGGTTCACACCTGATTGGCTCACTGGTGTCCCATAATAAGTGTGGTTCTGATGATCATGAAAACTGCTATTTGGCCTCAAAAATGAACACAGTCTGGATACGTTTGATTAATTTTTGATGAACTTTTAAACTCCCATTGTGATTGTTTTCTCCCATTTGCAGACTATTCTCTTGCAGGTATAGGTACTCGATCCCATGAATGGATAGCTGTTTTTTTTTTCCTATTTATTCATTATTTATTCATTTATTCATTACTCAGGTCTGTGTTTCAGTTAAAAGCAGTAAGACATCCAGCATTATCATTTTTAAAACAACAAGAATCTCCACTTGGCATTTCTACATATTCTGAAACATGACTGAGCATACTGATTAGCATACTGATTAGTCTTAGAATGACCTAACTAAATAAGTAACTTTTAGAGAGGGAAGATGACCTGACTGCCCATAAGACAATAAAAACTGAAGAGAGGATTCATTTAAGGACTGTGACATTTCTTGAGAGACTATTAGGATGCTTTTTTTTCCCCTCGTGCTCTGTGTTTTAGATCTTTGGATTCTCTACTGCACAGACTTGTATGGGTTACGGCACTCCAGAGACCATGGTTTGATTTTTCCTTGTCAAGTTGGAAACTGCTACCACAGTAATTAGTGGTGAAGAGATTTTGACATACTAAACAGGGAGCATGCTCTTTAAATTGTTCTGAAATGAAAATCGAGTGAATAAAAATGAGCACATCCTAAAATTAAGTTGCTTTTATGCTAAAAAAAAAAGAAAAAAAAAGTTCACTCATGAATCCACCAAACATTGTCATCAAGTATTCAATAATCACTTCCTACGTTCACACAACTTTGTTAAGCTTTTTGGATCCAAAAACACAAATATGGCCCTTATCTACAGGAAACTTACATTTTAAACATCTTTCTATTGTAGGTTAAACTTTTCATGAAAAACAAAGAATATTTTTCCCTACTCTTAGAGTTTGTACTATTATAGAAGTTAGAGCTGGAAAGAATTGTAGAGATAATATAGTTCAACCCTTTTATTTTATAGGGAAGGTAACTGAATCTCAGAAATATAACTTGTCTAAAGTGAAAAAGCATAGGAGATGGAATTGAAACTGAGAACTTTGCTCTTTCTCAGTCCAGCAATTGTTCTTTCATACATTCACTGCCTGCCACTATTGGATGAGGTAAGGTATTTATAAGCAATATCTACTTAATTACATTTCAAAATGGATTCTAAGCCTATAGGATACAAAGAAGATGCAGCTGGAGTTTCTTGGAGTGATTCAATAGATGGGAGACTACACGTAAAATAAATAGAAAGAGTAATTTAGATCTACTAGTTGATGAGAACATGGCTGTGGAGATAAGGAAACCTCAAATATATATTGAGGAGAGAAGCAACAAGAAATTCAGTTAAATAAGTTAAACACAGGTAACACAAATGATTTAGTAAATCTTTTTTTGCGGAGAGGGAGAAAGTTCAGAATGAAATAAATACCTAACTTTTACATAGAACCCCATAGAGGGAGAACTTCATACTAAAAATTAAATAAAAGGATAGAAGTCATTAAATATTTTGCACTTTTAGTGATATATTGATGTGCAGAAATATATATATATATATATATATATATATATATATACATATATATGTAAGTATATGTATATATATATATATATATATATATATAATTATCATTGAATTTGAAATAAGAACTAGTTTTATAACTGATATATGGAAATATAAAAAGCCTATTTTTAGAAAGAAGCAAATCAATTTAAAACATGACAATATTCATACTTTGGAAAATTCGTTTCAGCACCTTCTTTCTCACAAGTAAACATTCTAATCATAAGTAAGCATATTTAAACTTACAAATGTAGAACGATGATCATGTATTTTGTAAATCTGGTTATCTCTCAAAATGCAGAAACTTTAGTATAATGATTTCAGATAGATTATCAGACAAATATAATTTTTGGAGAACGACTGAACAAGTGATTAATAGAACTCTATTAAATAAATTATTGCAAGAACAAATCTTGACTTCATTGTGGCTAGGGAGATCCTACAAGAAACATTTTCACAGTTTTTGATTTATGATGGATTTGCTCGGTATATCCATGTGAAACTAATTATCATTTATTAAAACTGATTCTTTCAAGGAGAGTAGAATTAAATCACTGTACATTATCAAGGTTTTAAGTGGCCAGTTTTACACTAAATGTCAAAAAAGCTCATTTTTGGATTTCTTGATTTCCTTGGCTAACCCATAAAATAAGCTCTTAAAAGCTAAAGGTAGACTTGCATGAAATAATGAAAAGTGAAGTGAGCAGAACCAAGAGCATGTTACGTACATTAACTGTAATACTGTTTGAAGAATAGTTGTGAACAAGCAAGTTATTCTGAGTGCTATAAATATTTAAATCAACTACAAAAGACCTAAGAAATAAGATGCTATCTATTGCCAGAGAAAGAACATATACAAGTACACACAGTATAGTTTTACACAAAATTATAAATCTATATCAAATGTTGGCCTTCTCTATTGTAGAGTAGGGAGAGAGGGAAGGTGACAGAAACTTAAAATATAATCAAATAAATTAAAATGTTAAAAATGATATGATTGTGACAAAACAAAAAAGAGAACAGATTTTTAAAGCTAAAGGTCTTTGCCCTATAGACCCAATACTTTAATTCCTTCAATCTCAACATAAGGAAAAAAATGTACTATTCATAAGTACTTTTTGCACACAAATGTGAGACACAGTAAAGGTTTCACTGACATTGTGACAGGTATTTTCTCTCGTTTATTTTAGACAATGGTACAGCATGGTATAAGTGCAAACAACAACATAACCACAGAAAACAACCACTTGGATTCAAGAGGAGAAACCAAGATGTAGCCCAAAATGATGAGAGCGGGACAAAAAACACTTTCTTATGATTTTTCAACAGCACAAATGGTATCAGAGAAACTGGTGAGAAAGAAAAGTAATCTTGGATAAAGAGAATATTCATCTTGCAACAATTTCTAGCTATTTTGAATCATATACGTTCAATCTAAAAAGAGTAGAAAACTATTGTCTGAAGAGATGGGAGCCAGAGAGGTAATGGGAAAAAAGATACTGGATTTAAAGTTATCCAGGAGACTTGAATTTGAAGCTTCTTTTGCTAGATTTAGTGGCTTCAAACGTTTCATTGGATTTCTCGTGCTTTCTATTTAAAAATTTACCCAGGATTTTTAAAACAACTATATATAGAACATTATGCTGGGTTATAGGGGGATGTCATCCCTGAAGTCTTGGAGCAAACATTCTAATAGTAAAGTACAAATTATTAGCCAATAGTTCTCATGAAAATATTAATAAGAACATTAATATATTAATTATTAATTATTTTATTAATTATTATTAATAAATAATTATTAATAATAATAATTAATAAGAACATTAGAGCATTATGGTGTAGTGGGTGAAGAGCTGGTCTCCATGCCAGTAATGAACAGGTTTAGATCTCATCCCTGTTGCATATAGGCTTTGTGGCTTTGGGCAAATTACATAACTTTTATAGTTTCAAGGAATACTGTACAACTTCAGTTGCAGAAAATTTGCTCAATTGCATAAGTTCTCCTTTTCAGAAAAACCATTATGCCATATACCAATTCTCAAAGTAAGAGTGAGCCTTAGTTTCCTCATGTGTAAAATGGACATAATAGTAATAATAATAATAATAATAATAATAATAATAATAATAATCCATAGGCTTATTATAAAGATAAATAGAGATAAGTAAAGATACTTCACAACCATAAAATAAATATACACCAATTATATCCACATATTTGTGAACTTGTGTAGAAACATGTATACATAAATACATTTTTTTTTTAAACTAAGCTCTTAGAAAGATGGAAAAGTCCATGTCTAACTAAAGTTGGAGAATAGAGAGCACAATAATAATTTAATAATATATACTTGTTTGTCTTGATCAACCTTTTTCCCTTTCTGGGAGTCATTTTCCTCATATTAAAAAAATAATGGAGAAACATCATGACATTGAAAGTGAGCTATCAATGGAATCAAGAAGACAAAGGAAGAAGTGATGAAGTGAGGAAAGAGGAAAAAAGAGGAGAGAGAAAAAAGGAGAGAAGAGAGAAGAAAAAGAGAAGAGAGAGGAGAAGAGATAAGAAGAGAGGTCAGGAGAGGAGAGAGGAGAGAAGAAAGAGGAAAGAGAAGAGAGAAGAGGAGAGAATAACAGAGGAAAAGAGAGGAGAGCAGGAGAGGAAGAAAGAAGGAAAGGAATGAAAGAAGGGAAGGAAAGGAGTAAGAAGGGAGGGAGAAATGGAAGGAGAGAGGAAGAGAGGGAGAGAGAAAGGAAAAAGAGGGTTTTTAAAATAATTTAAATTTCATTTCAGTTATCTTCTCTGAAAAGTTGGATTAAATTGTCATTGGTATTTTGTTTTATTTTTAAGGCAAAATCTGCTATCATCTCTCCAATTCACAGATTATATTTTTTTATATTTCATGTTTAATGAACATAAATAAAATAAAAATAGCTATGTCCCAATATTAATAAGGCTACCACAGTAATTGATAAATTAATATAATAATAACTGTAAAGCATATGGACAAATGCAAAACCATTTATAATAATTTAAATTTTCCATCTTGATAGGTTTTAATTCATATTACAAAACATACAAGTAGTCTTTAAATAAAAAGAAATGCATATTATTCCAGACATGTTCCACACTTGAAAAAAAATCACAAACCTGTAGTCCACTTGCAATTCTTACAAACATTTTATGAAACCTGCCAAAAAACACTTATCACTATCATAAATATGCTGCAGAACCTGCCAAAAATAATTACACATAAACATTTTGCAATCATTTAAATGCCAACAGAAGCCTTCAACACTCTCCAAGAAGCAGGGAGGGGAGGTGGGGATAGAGCATAACACTTTGAAATAAGGAACTGCCTAACATTTTCCTCTATTAAATGATTATCTGATGTCAGATATTTGTTATTTAATTGTGCCTTAATGATACAGAAGCATAATGGTTTCAGGAATGGACTTTCATAAAAGCATGTCATCTGATCTTAAAATATAGTAAATGATATCAATTATGGTGGGAAGTTTTAGGGATGGGTAGGTGAAGCGGTAGAATTGGGAAGACTTATGGAAGGTTCAAATCCAGTTGCAGACATTTGCTAGCTGTGCAAGTTTGTTCGCCTCAGTTTCTTCCTCTATAAAAATGAGCTGGAAAAGGAAATGACAAACCACTCCAATATATCAAGAAAGCCCCAATATGGGGTCACAAAGAATTGGATGTAATTTTAAAATGACTGAAATGAGAGAGAGAAGAGAAAAATAATGAACATGAACCCAACATTGGGAAACTTGTACAATTTCTGAGATCATATTCAACTAATGGTGTAAAATCATATGAGCATGATCATTCCCTTCCTAGAGAGAATATGTCCCACTACAAAAAATCTAACTTCCCAAGGTAATGTCTTCATTATGCCAATAAAAGTGATCTAAACTCCATTTTTTTTACTTTGAAAATGGGCTTAAAAAAAAATATATATATATATATATATATTAAAATTCAGTAAAAGCTATTTATTCCTCAGTCTCATCTTTTAAAAAAAGAAAAAAAAAAGAGGAAGAGGAGGAGAAGGAGGAGATAAGATCCTCTATACCACTGGGGAGTAATTAATTAAGGTATAAGCATTTGAAGACCTGTGGATGAAAGGTAACAGGTGCAAATTACCATTTGAAAGCATGATTCATGTCACCACAACTAACTGCTGACTAGGGAGGCTTAAATCAACCCCATTTGAAGTGCTATTATTTTTTTAAATGCTGACAGTGAATCCACACTTATATAGCATAGTACACAGATCAGATATGATCTCTGCCCTCTGGGCTTACCATTTCAGTTTAACAGATGGCATGATTACAAAATGAATGAACCATCAACAGATATGGAAATGAAAACAGCTTTTCTTTTTCTTTTTCTTTTTTTTTACAAAGGAGTAAAAAGTTCAAGAAAAAACATTTCCTGTGAGAGAAACAGAAATACATAAGATAGATAATGGCAATTTCAAAATTAAGATCTCTGTCTAGATTTGGAGCAAGTGATTGAATATCTAAAGCTCCACTTCTATATCTGAATCTTTAAAATAAATGTCAATTATACTGATACAAAGAATTTTGAAAGTGAAATATGTAAATAATTAACTTTAGGGGAAAAAAACTATATAATTGAAGGTGCACTTCAGAATAGGATTATGATTACATGTTACACTAAAGTATATACTAAGTAAAAACAGTGCACATTCTACAATAGAAGAAAAGGCCAAGGTTCATTGTAGGAAAGTAGAAATGGTTAGAAATTCAAGGGAGATGAAATACTTAAGAGTATGAAAAAATAAGAAGTTGATATTACTTCTCAGGGTGAGAGAAAATTGCAAACATTTGAAGATTTTTAAAAATATGATTTCTAGTAGGAGAATGAAAATCAAGTACATGTTAACAGTGATTGCTAACTCCAGATGTTTTTCATAATAACAATAATAATGATAATTATGATGATAAAATGAAGGAGGAGGAAGAGGAAAAAAAATGATTGCCACTTCTGAATTAATGACTGATTTAAAGGGATGGGAGTCTCAGAGAAGCCAGAGATGAACAAATTATAACTCTATAGCCCCTAAATAATTAAGATAAGGACTAAAGATTGCATTACAATCAGAAAGATTTAGGAATGTGTTGAAGAATAAATTTCCAGTGTCATAATAATAAGCTAGATATGGAAAATAAAATGAATAAGTTCAAAAGTATCATATGATTTCTAACTTGAAAGCTCATAGAATAATGTTGCTATTGATCACCGTATTTGGGAAATTCGCTGCAACAGTCTATGTACAAGGGTACACCAAGATTTGGATTTTTAAGTTGCTGAATTAGATATGATACTTATGTATTTAATTAGTTATACAGCTGATAAATTAGACAATACAAAACACTGGAAATAAGTTGGGATAAAACTTGCAAAGTTGAATGTCATTTATTCATCTGAAAGTATATAATGAAATTCTAATGGATAGAGGGAATAGCAATGATAAAATAAAGGGCAATACTCAAGGAAAACCAAAACTACACTTAATGAATCTTAAAAGAAAGTATCCCCAAAATAATATTGTAGTGATTTATAGCAGAGTATCGGGGAAACTGCCTCAGATGCAGTGTAAGTACAGTTATATAAAAACACTGCTTCTGCTACTGTGGGATTTCGTATTTGTAGAATAAGAATCCTCAACAAGATGAATCCCTCTAAGATCTAATTATATCATCCTCTGATCTTAAGTTCTATGATGAAAAGGTCATAAGAATCTAAAGCTAAGACATTATCTGAAGTACAGGTCAAAAAGATTAAAAAGAAAAATATGTTATATTTCTTGCATATTTATTTCCCAAATCTGACTTAAGTAAACCTTGATTGGAAGCTACAATCGGAGTCAATTTTTATCTGCATTTATATATTTTTCTTTTCAAAGATATAATACTTTAAGGATATGTTCTATTTGAATGGAACCTATAGTTAGACTATTACTCTCAAATACTACAAATCAACTCTATGTAACCATTTTCTTAAATTTATGGACAAAATATATAACGACATACAATTCTGCCTTTAAATATTAAAGGAAACAAAGTTGGTAGTGAGATAATAGGGGCAGAAGGCAAAGGCTACTTGGAAGCTTTTACAACTGAAAGTAATAAATGATATATACTGAATTGTGAGTCAAAGTAGTTCAGACATAGAAAGGACAGTAGAGGCCCTTTAGTCCTGAGGTTGAATCCTCTTTATAACATTACTGATGAGGGGATATACGTAGGGATCGGCAACATAGCACCTTTGGTTTGAAACTATTTGATTTTTGACATGTCAGATTATTACTATTTTTTTCTTTTGTGGACCTCCAAACTTTTTCTATTGAGCTTTCACCAATAACACTTTGTTCTGACATTTAATGTCAAACACAATAAGTCTAATTGTTCTTCCACATGCCAGTCTTTAAGATGGTTTAATACAGTTGCCTATTTCTCCATAAATCTCTCCTTCAGGCTAACTGTTCCAGATGCTTTCACTTGATCCCCATAATATGGTTTCACATCTCTTCACTGGACTAGTAACCCTCCTTTAGAAGCACTCTAACTTCTCAATGTCAAATACTTTCCCTAAACAAAGATTTCGGCTAGAGGATCTAACTCTTTTTTAAAGTAGGAATATAACCTCCTTTGTGTGGTATATATTTTCATTAACTTGTGGGTCAGCTCACATTACTGATTCATATTAAGCTTTAAGAATGCTAAAAACAACAGATCTTTTCCCACTATTATGAGCTATACCTCCCAGACTGAACTGGTATATTAATTTTTTGATACCTAACTTTAGTACCTTTCATTTATCAGAATTTAGTGTCGTTTCTTAGATGTGGAACACTATGCTCATCCAATGGAGATTTTTTAGAAGAAGTTTCATCATCTACTGGGTTAGCTTTCCCTTCCAGCTTTTTGTTACCTACAAATTTGAAAAAAATTCCATTAATGTCTACATCCATTAATGGTTCAGAACCCAGAAGAGAATCCCAGGACACCGTATCAAAAAAAGTCATTACTTCAGGGTAACATGGACATATTATTTTTCTTTAGGTTTGGCCATTCAACCAGTATGACTCCACCTAACCTTGACTTTATCTAAATAATGTCAGAAATGAGATATATTTATGAAATTATTTCATTCCATAAATGTAGCAATCTGGTCCAACTTTTTTTAAAGCAGATAAAGTTAGTCTGTAATCAATTGTTTATTATGAATTTGTAGTGGTTCAAAGTGATCAATGCTTTCCTTCATTCTTCTTTTTTTAAAGGTCTAAGACACTGTAGTCAGCCTCATTATCTTATAACTTTTAGAATCTATTTTCTTCTCCCCTTTTGAAAATTGGTTTCATCTTTTGTTTTGTTTTGTTTTCTGTCTACACATAATATGCTTTTGTAAACCTTGATTTTTCAAAAAAAAATACCATCTATATATATGAACAAGTTCTTTCAGAATCATGAATTTAGCTATTGTTATACCGAACTGCTATAAGGAACTGCCTAATAATATTCATATCCCCTACTTAATATAGATTTAAATACAATATTAAAATATTTTTCTATCCTTTACAAAAAAAAAATGAGTCTTCTCCTAAGAGGGGAGAAAAACACCAAAAATCCAATAGGAACTGAAAAGTTTTCTTTCCTTTCACTGTCTCCATTGTTCCAGTCATTTATACTATCCCTTTTCATTTACTGGATAAAGAGAGACTGATTAGGCTTACATATAAAAGGAAAATAAGTAGGAAAAAGCTAATAATTGAACATTAGTGTCAAGTTTAGAGAGATTTTATGAAGTATGTTTTTCTGTTAGTTTTGTAGTAGAATAGAAAACATTTAATTCCTTCGATAGGAAGTATCTATGCAGGCAGAGATAGATGATAACTGAATGGACAAAATAGGGGAAAGAATAATTTTGTAATTTTTCTTTAATCTCCTTGATAAAGATAATGTTATCCTATATTTTTTTCTTCTGAAAGATGATGTGAAAGCTTGAAGGAAATGATGAAATGGTACAGAAATATGAAGAACAGAATTATAGGTTTCCAGAATTTTTACTATGTCTCAACATATGCCCTATAAGGTATCATTTAACTTTTAAAAAATGAGTTTGGAAGCTTGTAAATATTTATATCAGGTACTTTTAAAAAAGGGAAGTATCTACATGTTATAATATTTTTTCCAATAGACTCTACATCTCTTCTCCCTCTCCTTTCTTTCCCTTTCTGGCCTAGGCTACAATGGATAAAGCTATTCACAGTCTTGTTCTTCTCTGATCTCCATTGGAGCTCACACTTTTATTGCTGTTTCTGACCTACATGAGTTTTCCCATTCTTGATAATCTGTTTTTTTCCTATATTTTATCATTCCTCTCATCATATTACTACCAAACTTAGAAGAGATACTCAACTGATATGGTCTACTGTAACTCAGGGCTCCTAAACTCAGGAGATCCACCAGTTTTAGCTTCCTAAGTAGTTGAGATTATAGCCATGCACTACTACATCCAGTTCAGTTTCTTTAAAATACATTTTAAAATCTTGCTCAGGGAGATGAGCCACAAGAGAACTATGTTTATTTTCGCGTCAGTTTTAATTTACCCAAATATTTAATCACATAATTACATATTGGACATTTAAGGAAGGTGTACCCCATTGCAGAGAATTCCTTTGATCTTACTTGATTATTTACCATAACCTGACACAGATAGGCCCAATTATAAACAAATAACATGATTATATATGATATATCCAAGTATTCTTAAATGCAAATTGTAAATTACATTTTAGTTGGAGTGCTTTGGGAGGTGACCAACAAAACTAGCTATTCCAGTTCTTGTATTATTATACAGCTTTGGTGCAATCAAAATTCTAGCACATAATAACATAGTAATAGTAATTAAATATTTAATGGGGAAATAGTCATATAGGAGATAATGAAAGGCTTAAGACAGAATAACAGTAGTTATCTTGAGGAAACAATCATCTGTTATTTGGCAATGGATTTAAAAATGTTGGGAGATAAGAAGGAACCTTTCTTCTTGGTTACATAAATACTACTACACCTTCTCTACTAAGTTCTTAATGCCAAGAAGTAGCAAAGTCTTTGTATCTCATTTATGTTTTTCTTTTATCCTACCTATGGATAGGATTGTCTTTGTTAGGAATAGAATTTTGAAGAGTTCCATTCTTCTTTTTTAAAATAATTATATAGAGTCTCTCTTTTGGATACATTATTTATGCCCATGTCTTTACTGCCAGTTCCATGTAAATGACTTAAATTTATGTCTCAAAATATTTGTTTTGAGTTTCACACCCTCTGAAACATTAAAATCAATAAATAACCTAAATAGAACATTTTATCTTTTTTTCTGAAATCCTATTCTTCCCTTCTAGTCAGTAGAGCACATTATAATCAAAAATTTTAAGTCACCTTTGATTTTTTCCAACTTCCACATTTAAATACAGTCAATTCGCCAATTTGGTAAGGATTCAATTGGATGCCCCCAAATTTAGATGCCTGATTAGTTTGGTGGTAATGGAGTTTTAGTTTCCTGACAATCAAAAACAAAATCTGTATATCACTCATGAAGTTTGACTTCTTAGAGGATTGCTTTGGAGAAGTGAGGGGACCTAATCTTTCTATTATAGCAGAGTTATGTTATCTGGAGAGAGATGTAAGAAGTAATCTTTTGTTAAGCCAGAAAATGAACATTAATTCCTACTCTTTTATGCCCTATTCTTTTTTATATATCCATAATCTAATATTTATATCCAATAATTTCTAAGCTAAGTCTGGTGGAGAGCTCTTTTGTCAGTATAAATACCTGTTTTTACCCCTTTTCCTTTTACTCATCGTAAGTATTGGGGAAAAAAAAAACATCAATTACTAGGCACAGTCAAAATAATATTTGTGTGACCCTTTATCTAAGATATACTTTCTCCTTCCATTATAAGTCTATCCATGTTATTATATAACATTTGGAGTATTAGCAAGAATTGCTTAGTTTATCCATCTGCCACTAGCATCCTCCTCAAATACAGTGCCCTATCACGACAGTCTCCCTGAACTGAAAACTTCAATAGTCAATGAAGTTCAAATTCCTTAGCATGGCATAAAAAAACCTTTGATAATATGACATCTTTATTGGATCTACAAGTTACTACATTGGTTACTGTTTGTCCTTCATTATTGCATTTTGTAACTGGATATAGAACAGGAGAAGGACTAAGTCTAAGATGAAACAGATGTAATAATATCCAGTGATGATTACTGATGAGCAAAACTCTTAACCCTCAAACTCCTGGTTTTATTCTAGACACATAAAGATCAAAGCATGTTTAATATTCATTAATTTAAATAATGGCAAAAATAATTTCAATCCATACTTTGTTCTCTAAACAGGAAAGTAAGTCATTACTTTTGAATTCAGTAATGTACTTGTGGCCTCCTTCAGTTGTAGATAAAGTTCATTACTAAACAAATTAGCTTTTCAATTACTGCCACTAAGCCGTAAGTAATTAGAATTCACAAAAACTTTCAAAGTCATTTTTTTTAAAGTTGTTCTTTTCCAAGTGGCAACCATTTTCAATGAGAACAAATAACACAGTTCATTATTTTAAATATACTCCCTGAATCTGTGCTTGTAGATGCATTTTTGGGGAATTATTTATCAGAATAAAAATAATTCCCCCCCTTTTTTTTTGAGATGGAGGGTCTCATGTGACATTTGTTGCTGTTATTGTTTTATAATGAAAACCCTTAGAGTACTGTAGGAAGTGAGTGTTATCACTGGATTACTTGTTTTATTATTCTTTTTTGTTTCTTATGAAGAGGGAATTAGGCCTCAGTTCCAACTTAAGTGGTGTGTGTGATTTGTAACTCATTTATATAAAGTGAAATCATGACCAAATTACATAGGACTTTCTGTTTTAAAAAGTCCATTACTGAACAATTCAAGCTTCAACTCCATTTTACTCAAACAACATGTGACATACAATATATTTGAATGATTGTACTAAACCACAGAAACATGCATGGTAATTGGATAACTGTGTGTTTGTATATTTAAGATGGAGGTTTATGTAAGCAACCTTCTTTTGGGACAAGGGATTTTTAGAGAAGTGTTTGTTTTGTTGCATTAAGCAAATATCTCATATAGCGGGTCTGCCTCCCCTTTCTAAATCTTCCCCTAAATCTCCAGATTCTGGCAAAAACAAGTATTTTTGAAGGGCAAGTTATTTTAATAATCCCTTTTTTTTACAGCCAGGAATGTTTGAATGGGTTCAAATTTTCAGCTGTGCTAATTACTGCCTATGTTACCATAATCTTCATCTTCTTTGGTCCATTATTTCCTTATCTATAAAATGAAACTGAGTAGATGCTATTTAAAGTCCTATCCAGTTCTAAATGTAGTATCATATGGCATTATGGTTCTACTCAGTTCTGTATCTAGTGGTCCAGTATCTCCTTTATTTAGAAACTGACTCTATTTCTTATCTAGGATCAAGATCACATTTTTCTTTCAGAACCCAGAAAATACCTTACAGATGGCTCCAGAAACCAGAAAATATGGGCAGATAGGGAATTTCCTCAAAATCCTTCTAAGTTGTTAATAATCCACTACCCAAAAGACTTTGATCCCAAGAGAAATAATGTAGAGCCTGGCATGTATAACAGGCAATTGTAGTATTTATACCATAGAATGTTGTTCAGTTGTGTCCAATTCTTCTTGATCCCATTTGGGGTTTTCTTGGCAAAGATACTAGAGTGGTTTGCTATTAACTTCTGTTGCTCATTTTATAGAAGAAGAGACTGAAGAAAGCAGAGGTAAGAGAGTTACAGCTAGTGAGTGTTTGGGGTCAGATTTGAAATCAGGCTTTTCTGCCTTTATCCACTTCTTCACTATTCACTTCTTCATGCAGCTGCCTTATCATATAATAGGGATTTCTAATTGCTTTTATTCTCTTGACAAGTAGATAGAGAATGGACAAACAATATGAATTCTAATCATTGGGTTAAGGTTCCTTAAATAGCTCTCACCAGTAGAACAATCTGGCCTAAATATCCAATCAATAGTTTCCTCTTGCTGTCATTTTCACCTACTTCCTATTGAAGAAAAAGATAATTCTCTGATATTTCAATACCACAAATGTAGAAACTAGATTTAACAACAATAAAGGGACATTTCTGTGGGCAGAGGGAATAGGAACAAAGGGAAAGCAATGAGGAGTTTTGATTAATGGAATGGAACTAGAAAGACTTTAGTCAGATGCCCAGAATCTTTTTAATCAAGTATGAATAAGTTTAAGTTACCTACTTTAAGTAAGATATCTTAAGGATAAATGAAAACATTTAGGAAGAAAACAAATTTAAAATGAGACAAGAATATATAAATGGAAGAATAGAATGTTGAGCAGCATCAAAATCCTTATCTTGATGATGTGTTAATGTATTGCAGTGGATAAAATTACCTAAGATAAAGGAAGGAGGATGAAGAAATTTTTGAGTAGAACTTATCCTGTAAGGAGGATCTTCCACATTGGGATAAGGAAAGAAAGGAAATTTAGTTAGAGCCATGTATGGTTAAAAACAAAACAAAACAAAACAAACAAAAAACAAACAACAACAACAACAACAACAAAAACTCAAGTGCCTGACTATGGCAAACATTTAGCATGAACAGAGCAGAAGCATGGAGCTGGGTAGCGACTTGATAGAATGGAATTTAAAAGTTTGGCATCTTTAAAATGGTCAGTTTTAAGAAATAGTGAAGTCTAAAAAGTGTCCATGAGAATTGATGGCTGGATTGGGACGAAATAGGCCACTGGATTTTTCAGCAGGTTGAAGTGTTTTGTGATCCAGGATATTAGAAGAGTTGTGTTTTAATGACGATTGCAGCTCGGTAGTTTAGAGAAAGGGATTGTGGAACGTGTTCCAAAGTCACTGAGAAAAATACAAGAATGGACCAGATATGTGGAGGGATTAGGAATAGAAGTATAAAAGAGGGTAGTTCTTATAAATGGATTATTTACGTAGGTGTGAAAAATCACTTCAATTAACAATTAATCAAAAGTGAGATGATAGGAAATAGCTACACTTTAAAAAAAAACATTACACTTATAAATCTGGCTACTTTGAAAGATCTATAGAACAAAATAAAATTGTAAAAAAAAAAAAAAAAAAAAAAAAAAAAAACCTGTAAAGCTACTGATCAGGGAGGTCTTGAGTTAAAAGTCACTTGTTATACAAATGTAAGCTATTGTCATTATAGTTCATTTTTAAGGGGCTAAAAGGTGTTTGAACATATTCCTTTGTCAGCACTTGTCCTTTTTTCAGAGATAAGAAAGAAAAAAGCTGCATCTCATTAAACCACCTCTGGAAATTATTAGCACCTGTGCCAAATTACAACATTTCTGCCACCAATTTAATTAGCCGTTCTGAGCCCAGGCAGTCATCAAAGTAAATGAAATCCACGAGAGGCCATCTCAGTTTGGGATACTACCACTGGGACATTTAACATGGGTGACTCAAGAAGAATTTGTTCAATTTTCTATGCATCTGTCCAGTCACTGACATCTAAAGAGTGCATGAGAAAAAGTACAGTTCATTTCTTTCTTCAAGAATGGCACATGACAAATGACAAATTCTTTTCCTTTGCAAAGCATTCGGTAATACATCAGCCATACACAGTCCCTAAAAACCAGAAACTCGGGATAAGTCGATGCTTCTTTAATACCGAGGACTGTTGATTTTACACGTCCAACATCTTTTATTAGCTATACATTTTAATAAGCCTTTCACTCTTTATCTGCACTACGTTCTACTGCCCCATCATGCATGTTAGTTTGATATTTTCTTATCATGGGTTCTTATTAAACTTACTAATCAAACTGTTTGTATATCAGTCACTCTGTCAGTCAACAAACAAACATGTAAATGTTTATCATTAAGTGCTGAAAATACAAAGAAAAGCAAAAACATTGCCTGGATCTTCAAGGAGCTCATATGCTAATGGGTATGACAACATATAAATAACCACATGGATGCAACATAGATACAAAACCTATAAAATAAATATGATCTATTATAGAAATGTATATAATATATATCATTATATTTGGCATATTATATATATTATAATATTAAATATATATAAAATATGAAGTTCCTCCTATGAGAGGAACTAATAGCTCAGTAAATATCAACACACTAGCTTCCTACAGAATTTCAGAGCATCTGCCTTACTTTACCTATGAGAAAAAACTTAGAACTCTTGAAGGGACTTCACATCACAAGAGTTGGACAGAGATAAAGCAGAAATGGATTATATCATACTGCCCTTCCAAAGTTTTCATATCTTCTAGATGAAACAATAGAGGGCTTAAAAATAACTACTCTAGATCCTCTCTCCCAGTTTAAAAAGAAAAAAAAAAAAAGATAGTAACAAACATAATTCAAAATCACTTTCCTGTTAGAATGGGATATAGAGTTCTTTTCCTTTTTTGTTTTCTTTTTAAAACTGTATTTATTTAATATTTTCTCTCAGTTACATTGAAAACAATTTTTTTTATATTTCTTTTTTAAGATTTTTGAGTTCTAGGTTCTCCCCTTATCTCCACCCATCATTAAGAAACCACTTATTAAGTTATGCAAAAAATTTCCATAAAAGTCAAGTTGTGAAAGAAAACATATATCTCCCACCCTAATAAAAAATAAAAACCCTCAAAAAATTAAGTTAAAAATAAAGAGATAGACAAATTGAGAATACTTCAGTAGAGTTCTTTTCCTTTTAAATTTAGTTCAAAATTATTTTAAAGGGACTTCCCCTTAGAAATGATATTTCTGAGATGGATAAAATGATTATGACTTTTACAAAATCTCATTATAATACTTACTATTGGCTCTACCTAGTGTTTATTGTCTAATAAATTAATTTCCAAAGGTAGTACAACTTTTATTCTTAAATTGAATAAAGTTGAAAATAGCAAAAATAATTATAAGGAATAAGCAAAACAGATTAAAAGCAGATTTACTATGACAATGAAGTATTCTACTGGCCATTTAAATGGTGTCTGCCACCATAACCACTCTTTTTATTTAAGATGAACCTTTGTTACTAAAAATGTTTTTTTTTTTCTGTTTTTTTTTTTTTTTATCATGATTACTAGTGAGTATTATGTCAAAAGATTCAATAACTCAAGGGGAAAAACATATATTAAGGAATTTCCATGTCACAATACCATCAAACCTATTTTAGGTTAAGTTCCAAGGAAGGAGGGCCCGCCTGGCATAGGGGGGGAAATACAGTGATTTAGAGTTTACATTAGACTTAAGACAGGGTCAATCCTTGTAAAGCTTAAGTCATAAGGGATCCATGTATAAATAACTGTCTTGTCTTCCATGTTGTTAAGAATTAAAACTCCTCTCAGGAGCCCATACTACACTATTCTGTTAAAATCATTGAATAAGACAAATTAAACAACACATTGCTTCAGGACAGGTCTCAAACTCAAATCAACAAACATTTATTAGGTGCCTACTATGTAACACTGGGATAGAAAAAGTAATACCTAAGATCAAAAAGGTTTGCAATCCAATGAGGAACTTACAATCAAATGATGATAGCCAAAGTTTCACATTAGCACCTCCCTGCCAAAACTATTTCCTCCCCCTCCCTCCCTCCCCTCCCTCCCTCCCTCTCTCCCCCTCTCCCTCCTTCTCCTTCTCTCCCTCTCCCTCTCCCTCTCTCCCTCTCTCCCCCCTCTCCCCCTCCTTCTCCCTCTCTCCCTCTCTCTGTCTCTGTCTCTCTCTGTCTCTCTCTCTCTCTCTCTCTCTCTCTCTCTCTCTCTCTCTCTCTCTCTCTCTCTCTCTCCCTCTCTCCCTCTTCTCCCCCCCTCTCTCCTTTCCCTTTTTCTTTTTTTTTTTCCCTGTATTTACTTTTAGGACATGACAATACCTAACAAAAGAGCTCCTAAAATTGTCCTAAAAATTTAACTCCTGTCTCATAGATTTAATTTATAAATTGAGAAATTAACAATTATTTTTTGGTGTTGGGATTGTTGGTTTTTTAGTCAACTCAATTATGTTAAGCTCATATCTACTTTATTTTTTTTCTTTATTTAAAAATACATTACAACATAGGTATTTTAATAACAAAAACTTTAAAAGAAGATATTCTATAAAGATCATCCACTTAAGGTTTGTTAGGACTTTTGAATGTCAAAATGTTTAACTTATGAATCTTTTATTTTTTTAAATTTTTTTTTATTATTAATTTTATAATTATAACTTTTTTGACAGTACATATGCATAGGTAATTTTTTTTCATAACATTATCCCTTGTACTCTCTTCTGTTCTGAATTTTTCCCCTCCTTCCCTCCACCCCCTCCCCTAGATGGCAGGCATTCCCATACATATTAAATATCTTATAGTATATCCTAGGTACAATATATGTGTGCAGAACCGAATTTTGTTGTTGTTGTTGCAAAGGAAGAATTGTATTCAGCATGCTCACAGTTTACATTCATTTCCTAGTGTTCCTTCTCTGGGTGTAGTTGATTCTGGTCCATCATTGATCAATTGGAATTGGATTAGCTCTTTTCTATGTTGAAGATAATCCACTTCCATCAGAATACATCCTCATACAGTATTGTTGTTGAAGTGTACAGTGATCTTCTGGTTCTGCTCATTTCACTCAGCATCAGTTGATTTAAGTCTCTCCAAGCCTCTCTATATTCCTCCTGTTGGTCATGTCTTACAGAAACAATAATATTCCATAACCTTCATATACCATAATTTACCCAACGGTTATGAATCTTAATGAAAAAAATGATGTCATCAAAAGGATATAGAATGATAGAAAAAGCATTTCCCCATGGCCACATACATTCACCACTTTAAGAAGACATCAAAATTATTTCCTCAGGTGAATCTCTTGTTGCAAATTTGTCCCTACCTGTGGAAGCTGTATGTTCTTAAAACTGGGACCATATCTTAACAATCAAGTTATTTTGGTAGGGCCATTTACCATTTCAACCTTTTTGTTATTGATTCTTGTGTGGTAATATGATTAATAATAATAACTCATATTTACGGAGTGTTTCATCAATTATGAAAAACTTCCCTCCCTCTAAACAATCCTATGAGGCAAGTAATGCAAGCATTATTATCTATTTTTCACAATTTATAAAACTGGGGTTCAAAAAGGTTCATAGTCACATACTTTATGTCAGTAAAACTGACTTCAAACTCAAAATCCAGGCCTCCCTTATATAAACATTCCTTCTCACCAAAAGCTCCTGACATTAGCTGCTTTTCTAACACATCAAAATGATAATGATTGGGTTTAAATATAAAATACCTAAATTATGTCTTGAAATACTGATTTAAATGAACCAATATGGAACAGCAAAAAACACAGTATCATTTCCATATTTGACAAGTTGTGAAAAAGGAATAGAGTATTTAATTAGGAAAACTTTTTACCCTTAAAGTAGTTTACTATAAGAACTATATGTTGGGGAAAAAAGGTCACAATTAGTAAGTGTAAATTCATACTAATCCCTGAATTTTTGATCATTAGACTTTTCCAGGAAAAAGAATAAAAATCTAGTAAAGGCACCCTAACATTCATGTTAAATTGCTTGAAACATGTTACTGAGTACAACTGTGTATACAAATGTATAATGACTACTTATGTAGCATATTGCTATCCTAGATCAATAATGTGGATATTGTGTGTGTTTACAGATTTAGTATAGGATAGCAGAATCTACAAAGAACAGGTTTTTCTTCCTCCTAATTTATGTTATCTGACAACTTTGGAAAAGTGCCACTGAATTTTTAATGAAAAAGAATTTTCTGGAAGATGTCCATGAGTTTGGACCAGGAAGAAGGCATTTTTAAGATACAAGTGAAGTGAAAACAGAACCAAGTTTGAATCAACAAAATAGTGAGAAAACTAAAACATGATGGATTTGGAAAGGCTAATTTTTTAAATGTTTTTTTAAAAATTCATGCTGTATAGTAAAGAAAAAAAAGCAATTGGAAGCACTTAAATTCTATCTCCTTTTTCTCTCTTTTCCTACTCTAATGGTAAAAAGAGCAATTACACTTTTTGCTTTTTTACATCTCAATAGTGAATTTTTTACCTCTGAAATCTGACTTCCAAAACACCCCAATCTATTGAAATAGTATTTTTCAAGGGTCACTAAATCCAATTTCTTTTATCAATATCACTTGTGCAGCTTTTTAAAAAATTAATTCTCTTGATTCTCTTGTCTTTCTTGGCTTCCATTACCATCTCCTCATCTATATAACTCTTCTGTTTTTTGTCAGTTCTTCTTGAATGAGGATCTCCTTCTCCTATTCGCCATGTGTGGCTCTTCCCCAAATAATGATGCTGGTCTTTCTTTTCTTTTCTACACTATGTTCTTTGGTTTGTTCATGTGCTTCTATAGATTCTATTACCACATCTCTGTAGATGGCTCCCAATCCATGGATTTAACCCTAATCTATGTGTCCTAAACAGTACAAACCATCATTCTCCCTTCTAAAACTGCCCTGCCTCCCAACTTTCTTATTTCTCTTGATGGCACTGAGTTAGGCAGTCTCTGATCACCTCTCCCAATCTAATACATTGTTAAGCCATATGGACTCTCTCACGAGTTTCTCTAAGTTTCTTCTCGAGTCCCTTGCAAGTACCACACTTTTGTGGTACTTTCCTTAACAATGACAATAGCTGTTTAATTTTCTTTTCTGTATAGTCAGCTTATCTGTCTCCTCTACAATCCAACTTTCAAGTAAATGTCAAAATAGTCATCATAAAAACAGGCCTGACTACACCCTTGCCCTACTCAAAAGCCTTAGGCATTTTTTTAAACTGTCTATGACGCAGAAGGGGAGAGTGAGGGGACCTACAAATTGTTTAGCTTAATGAAGACTTTCGATATTTGGCAAACTACTTTTCCAGTTTTATTTTATATGACTTTACCTTTGAATGATCTATACTCTAGACAAACTAGATTACCTGTTTACCCATCTCAGTATGCTACCACCAACTATTCTGCATTTATAAAATCCACTTCCCATGCCCAGAATGCACTCTCATAATTTTCACTTTCCAGAGAGTTTGAAGACCTAGTTAAGGCACTAATGTTCCCCGGCTTTCCCTAATTTAAAATGTTCTCTACTCTCTTTTAACTGTTCCAAAGTAACTTGTCTGGTTTTCCTTCTCCCCCTGCCCCCCCTACCACATCATTCTATATATCATTATAGAAGTGACATTATGGGGGGCAGTTAGGTGGTGCAGTGGATAGAGCACCAGCCTTGAATTCAAGAGGACCCGAGTACAAATCTGGTCTCAGACACTTAACACTTCCTAGCTGGGTGACCCTGGGCAAGTCACTTAACCCAGCCTCAGAAAAAGAAAAAAAAGACGTGATATTATAATTTATATGTATACCATATATATTTATATGTATTATGTATGCACACACACACACACACACACACACACACATATATAGGTGTGCAAATCTTTAAGTTCATTAGAGCTTTTGAAGGCATGAATTGCCTTGTAATTACATTTTCATCTCTATCAAATAGCAATATTTTTCAAATAATAGGCACCTAATGAATATATTGTTTGTTTAAAGTTTTATTGAAATGGATTGCAGAAGTCAAATTGAATTTCTTCTTTTATCTTCTATCTCCAATGCTTAGAAAAGCCTAAGCTTGAGGTCATTTTACAACAGCAGTTTGGGATTATGAGAAATAACACAGCATCAAAATTGCTGGTTAATTGGTACCAAAATATTTAAGCTGAAAACTCTTCAAATGATTATAATCCTCTACAGCATTTGGATTCCTTCCAAATCTTAATACAACTGCATTAAGAAACAAGTCACTATCTTAACACTGTTTGTACACTAACAGTCATTTATTTTATCATTTGAAAGTTGAAAATTACGGGAAGAACATTTCATAAGATGTTAAATACAAAATTGGCCTACATATGAGTCAGTCTTTCAGAAAATACTGTGATAATTTGCATTAGCTGTATTCTTCTGTATATATCATGAAAAGAATAGGTTATGGAATCATCATGATGCTGGTCAACCCATAACTAAATGCTCTGTCATAAAAAGAATTACAATTTTTAAAAAGTTAATTTTTTTCAAATAACTGAGCTTAAAAAATAAAATTATTTGGATTATAAATTTTTCTGTTTCTTTTTTTAATAGTTTCCATGTGCATGTTCTCTAGTAAGCCTCAAGGAATAAATAATATGAACTGAGAAATTGAAGGTGCTTAAGTCTTCTTTTTAAAAAAAAGTCCTTTTTTTGCACAGAAGCATGATTTAAGACTACTTTTGTCCTCTACTTTTCACAGAAGAAAAGGTGTAGGGTTGTCAAATTTGTAATCTCTTCTTCCTTGTTAGACCTCTGACCAACCACTGTTAATCTCCTTTACTATCCAAACTTCTTTCTACCTGTCTCAAATTCCCAATGCTTCTCTTTATCATCCCATTCTCTCTTCTAGGTTCATTCTCTTGCATGTTTCTTTAGTTCATCTTTCAAAGTTTGTCATATTTTTAAACTAGCATTTCCTCTTTGCTGGCTCCTGTACTTTAACTATATTTTTCCAACATTTTTCATCATGTCATTGACTTTTAATGTATTATTTAATGAGTTAAAGATTATAATAATTCCAATGCTCACTATTTTTAATTCTTGTTTTAATATTTAATTATACTCATGATTTTTAAATTAATAAATTCTAAAATAAATAATACAGATCAAAAGGAAAAAATAATCAAAGAATGTTGATGGCATCCTTTTCTAAACACTCCCTAAAAATGGGGCCCCTTTACAATATATTCTTAGATGCCCTACCACTCCTTCATGTAAAACGTGACTAAGAAATTTTAACTTTTAGTAAATATTTATTAATAATGGGTAGCGTTCACATGGTACTTTAAGATTTCTAAAGTTCTTTTACATACATTAATTCAAGTTCTCTCATTTGACTCATTTATTATATACCTATTATTTACCACAGCCCTGTTGTCTCCTGGCTATGGATTTGATTAGTGAGCCTTCACCATTCAGGCTTTGTCCAGGTTCAGGCCTTCCACCCCAATGCCCAGAAACTCCCATGTCAAATTATTGAGCATGTACCTATGATCTCTGAGAATAAAAATAAAGTGAACACAGCCATACTGACGGCTGTTTCTTAATCTTTCCAATGCATTTCCACCATTATTCAGCAGTAAAATATTTAAGAATATTGTTAGTGAATTTATAAATAACAAAAACCTAAATTTCCTCAGGTTTAGGAGTGCAGTTCTTTCTTTTTGAAAGGAGTGAGTAGATTCTATAACTTCCCACAGTAGTTAATGAGACAAAAAGAATCTTACTTCAGGACTCAGTTGTACCAAAAAGCCTTGAAAGTTTGTAAAAAACAAAGAAACGAAATTTTAACAAGGAGCAATCATTCAATGCGATTCCCATTAAAAGCTATTCTGAGAATAGGCTGTTACTACATGAAACTAAATGGCTTATCATTATTAATCATTAAATAATATTAGATAATCAGACAAAAATTGGAGATTATTCTTTGACATGTAAGGTGTTTTTAGCTTTTACATTACTGAGATTAAAAAGGAGAGAATTAGTATTTATAATTCAACGAACATATATGGTTCAAGATGCATAGTTCTGGATTCTGAATCAGTTTAAGTGCTTTTATGAGTGGTTTTTTTTCTTGTTCTACCTTGCTGTTGAATTTCAGAAAGTTATTTAATCTCTCTTGCCCTCAGTAGCTTCATCTATTTTTTTTTTTTTTTTAAGTGGGAAGGGAAGGGGAAAAAGGAAGGGCCTTGAAATCTGATTTCCAAAATTCAAAACAATTCTAAAATCCTTTATTTGAACGTTCTCCATGATATCTATATATAAAAACAGACCTCAAATAATAAACATAATAAACAAGAAAATAATTATTTTGCCCACTTAATTCTTTACATAGATGATCATTTAAACCGCTGCTGTTATCAGCTACTTTTAATCTTACGATGAATCACAAGTGGTTCCATTCAATGTGGAAGGTAGGAAGAAACATCTATTAACTTAAGTGAATTTTTGACCATTCTGTACAATATGTATTTAACTATAAATAGAATCCCTTATGGCCACACAGGAACAGTTGGGAAAAATAATTAAAAACTTAGAGCAATGGAGCTAACAATCTGGAGTGTGTTCATGAGGAGTCCTGGGATCCTGTTCATGGATCTCAAATCTGTGTGTGGCTGACAATTCTGACCACTTGCTGCCCATTGGAGTGCAAATAGCTGATTGCTATAAAGTTAAATGTGATGTTGAAGTTGGATGCCTTTTTTAAAGTGATAAATCCACACAAAGAGCTTGTATAGTAACAGCTCCAAACTTTGGCCCTCCATTATAACACTCTTTCCCTCCTCGACCCATACGACTAATACAAATATATCAAGATATATAATAAAATAATCATATATTTATCAAGAAATAGTTCACATATTTAAATACTATATAAATATTTGCAAAATTCAATTCATAAACCAGAATCCAAACTTTTGCCTCTTTTTTTTTACTTACTATCAGTCAGACTTTCCCCTAAAGTATGATTCTGCATCATTTTAGATACATTAAAAATGTGGTTTGAAGAGATTAAAAAAATCAAAAAAACATTTTATTTAGTTTCAGCATTCAGTGGTTAAAAAAAGTTGAAACTGATATTCTACCAATTTTTGTCCATGAATATGATCTAAAAATCAGTGTTATCCCAATACGATTCTCATATTGTGAAAGTATATATACCTGAGCTGCTTCAACAAATACACAGTGTTAATGGCAAATGGTAAAGCTTGTACCTAGATTATATTTTTCTTAAACAAGTCATAGCCTCTTTGCTGATTTGCTATCAGTACTTCTAAGGAATCAACCGCTAAAAAATTATGGCAGTTTAACTTCTAAATGAAACACCATTGTAACTCTATGAAGTACACCGTTAAGGTATTGCCCTTTGACAAAATTATTGTAAGGTGGATGAAAGGCAGGGAAGGTTGTCTTTAATTGTTAGTAAGTTTTAACAATAATTATTATATCAATAAAGCAGCTGAAGAGACTGTAGACAGAAAATTTGTCTGTTGCTTTTAGTTTCCATGAAAAGTCCAAATAATATATATCCATTTATAAGGTATTTTGTTTTGCTCTGGCCTGTAGGTATAGTCTCTTGGTAAATTATAATGAACAGTACAATCGCAGTTACTTAATTTATTTTTTTTAAATAAAGGTTTATTTTAAAAGTAGGTGTAGAGAATGTCTTCTGGGGATCCATCTATGAACTTTAAATGAGATAAACAAGTCCAACAGTAAAATACTTTGATTACCCCAGAAAGCTTGGAATTCCTTTCTTCCTTACCTCATTCCTGCCCCCAACCTCACCTCTAGGTTCTCAGCTCTGAAGGTAAGAAATAATCCTCTGAACATAAATCATGGCCATCAAATGAACTATATGGAATTAATACTACCCTAAGCCATGGAGTGTATGGTGAGAGAAAGCAAACAGGACCTAGATACATTTCAGCCAATCTCACGATGACATCTTTGAAATCTAAGCAACTTAGTCTGCAATTTAAAAGGTTCTGGTTGGAAAAAAATATTATCACATTTATCTTGCTTATTGGTATGTCATTTTTAATTTGCTTTGAAAATTATGGATACCTACAGAACTATTACAAAGCACTTGCAAGCATTGCTATTGTGGCCCATTCTTTTGGAATCCCCTTTGGGGGTTTTCTGTATTTTGCCATTTTCTTTTCCAGCACATCTTATGTATAAGGAAACTAAGGCAAACATGGTTAATTTATTGCCCAGGATCTCATAACTAGTAAGTGTATGAGATCAGATTTGAACTCTGAAACAAGAGTATTTCTGATCTCAGGACCATCACTGTTTGCCCTTTGTCTCCTTACTGCCCTATATGTACATGTATGCATACTTGTATCTACACACTAATTATGTATACATAAACATATAACATTTATTAAATTTAAATTATCTAATGTGCTACTATATGTAAATTCAATTTCTCCTGATGCTTTTCTCTAAAGGCAGTCATGGTCTTCTTCAACAACAGCTAAAAGAGATAACTTATAAGATACATTGATCCAAATGGAATGACTTCTTAGGACGACTTAACCTGCCTTACCATGATTTAGCCTCATCTACACCTTTATAGAGAGGTTTGGTTTATACATTTTCATCTTCCCTTTTGCCAATCATTTATCATAACATGCTAATTGAAAGATATTGTGTTTTTATATTTTCAACAAATAGTTTCAAAATTTTCTGAATTTTTCATTTGGAAGATTTTGATAAGGTTAAAAATTGTTTCCAAGTTTTTAAAATGGGCAGACAAGAGAGGTTTATATAAATGACACTTTCATATCATGTTTGATAACCAAATTATATAATGATGAAACCACTTCCAAACATCTGCTTTTCAAAATTCTCTTTCTATTTTAGATAAGGTTTTGTTCATAAGTGGTTTTTTTTTTTTGTTTGTTTGTTAGTATATTTATAGTAGCTATTTATAAGATGTATCTAAGTGAAGGATAGAAGAAGAAAATGTAGGCAATAAAAATTAAATACATCAATAATTTATTTTAAAAGAAAAGTAGTTACTTTCTCATAATTATGTTGTTAAAGCATAACCTGTAACTCAAAGAATCAGATTAAATGTATGTGTGCTTTTAAAATATGTTATGTGGCTTTACTAACCACCAACAAATACTTCTCACAGAAAAGGTCATCATATTTATGGCTGCCTTTTTGTAAGAGAAAAATGTACTATTCTAAGTCAAATAACTTCTTTAAGTACTTTGCCACAAGATAACCCGTGGACCTCTCTGTGGTTCAAAAGATTTTTATGATCACCCACTATCTAATTACATTGACCAACTGCTGCTTGCACAGTGATTATATGCTAGAATGAGTTACTAAGCCTTTTGCATTAAAAAAATTTTGTATGGGAAAGATCAAATTTGTAAATAAGTGTTATTAATAAATTATTTGATTTGATAAATGTAGCACATTAAAGATAAGAATTTCAATACAGAAAATTATTTCTATTCCACCGGAAGCAAAATTACTGTAGACAATATTTTAATTCACTGGACACTGTTCCTGATCTTAGCATCCATGGTGACTTTGGGGTAAGGGAATGTTTATCCTGCAGGTATATGGAATACCTTTTTATAATAGAGCTTGAGAATTGCACAGTTTCTGCACATAATTGCCCAAGGTAGTAATCATTCAAAGTAGAAACAGCATGGAATATCTGGTACAGAAAAGGAAAGTTATGAAAGTTAGGGCCAGCAGTGGGACAAAATTGTGTGTGTGGAGAGAGAGAGAGGAGAGAGAGAGAGAGGAGAGAGAGAGAGAGGAGAGAGAGAGAGGAGAGAGAGAGAGGAGAGAGAGAGAGAGAAGAGAGGAGAAGAGAGAGAAGAGAGAGAAGAGAGAGAAGAGAGAGAAGAGAGAGAAGAGAGAGAGAGAGAGAGAGAGAGAGAGAGAGAGAGAGAGAGAGATGAGAGAGAGAGAAGAGGAGAGGAGAGAGAGAGAGAGAGAGAGAGAGGGAGAGGGAGAGGAGAGAGAGAGGGAGAGGAGAGAGAGAGGGAGAGGAGAGAGAGAGGGAGAGGAGAGAGAGAGGGAGAGGAGAGAGAGAGGGAGAGGAGAGAGAGAGAGAGGGAGAGGAGAGAGAGAGAGAGAGAGAGAGAGAGAGAGAGAGAGAGAGAGAGAGAGAGAGAGAGAGAGAGAGAGAGAGAGAGAGAGAGAGAGAGAGAGAAGGTAGTTGATGGAAGGAGTTTTCTATTTGAGAAAAAAACCTGTGTATCTCTGTATTACACTGTGTACTGACCTATCTTCTGACTCAATATCTCCCTTATGGATCCTTTTGCACACCCTAGGAGAGAGCATTTCTCTTGAAGCTCCAAAGACCTTAGTTGGAATCTTATTTCAGATGCTTTACTATGTGACCTGAGAAAAGCCTTTTTAATTTCTTTGAGACTTAGTATCTCTCTAAAACAACAATAAGACCTATATGATTATTTTGAAGATCCAATGAGATAATGCTGACAAAATGCTTAGGAAACTTTTAAAGTATGAAATAAATATGAAGGGAGAAAAGTTGATGATGATGATAAAGGCAAAAACTTGATAATGATGAAGTGGCAATTCAGCAAACTGTCTACTCATGTCATGTTACTTCATCATTTAGAACATTTCACAGAAATGAGGTGCTGTTTATCACATAAGGTCATCATGATCTCAACGTGGATACAAATGTTAACACAAGCTTTATATTAAAAGTGTGAAGTTTTTTTTTTTTTGTTTTTTGTTTTTTTGTGACTCAATGGAATATTTCAGGTATAACTTTGGATGCTATTAGCTAAGGTATTTCCTACATTTTCCTTTTTCCTTTAAATGACCAAATACAAACCTAAAAGTAATTAAAATAAAAATTTCAAAAACAAGTCTTTTATTCCTTATCCAAAAATAAAACTTCCCATTTCCTGATATGCTTATTAAATAAAAATTAATATTATGATATATAACTCAGTATCAAGTACTTATATTGACAGTTTTCTATTAATAAAAGTAAAAATTACCTAATTTCACTAGTAAATTCTTAGTCTTTTTAAAAGTTATATTGCAGATTTTGGGTTTTTTTCCCAAAAAAGAAATTAACTCAAAGTATTGTATGTATAAAGAAGTTTTCAAACCTCTGTTCATTCTTATAAATCCAATATTCCTCAATATGTAGATATCATATTACTAATTAGAGCCAGAGTAGAATAATGAACCACACAGAGATTCAAATATGGCATACACACAAACATGCAAACATATGCCTATCAAGAAAATTAGCTTTAAAACATATAGACATTTAGAAAACATCTCATTATACTTTTAAAATAATTGGCTAGGTTTGGCGATCAGAATCCTGGACCCAAGGATCTTAACTGTTAACATAACGGCTCATGCTGCAGCAGAGACCACATTCTCAACTCATTTTGTTGCTAGAACCTTGAATATCTGGTAACCTAATAAAACAAGCAAGGATTACAAAGAAATGAATGTGCAGATGATTACAATTAAGAAAAGAGAACTGAAATGAAATTAGATTTCAATACCTTCCTGTACTGACGATTGCCTATTCTTGTGGGTATTTTCCATCATTCATTATGGTTTTAAAAGATGTTTTGCAAATATATTTACTATTTTCATGAATAAAAACAAGATATTATATGGCCGCCTTCTTGATCTTATCATCTATACATTGGAGAGAGATATCTTAGCTTATTGTGACAATAAAATGAGTAAAGCACCCTAGAAATCATCACCCCATTCCTTGCACTATATAGCTTGTGTGAAGTTACATTATGAGACTATTCTAGACTGGGTGTTTCATTATATAGTGCAGACTAGAATGCAAAATCGCCAGACATTATTTATTTTCACTAAAAAGCAACTAATACTTTGCTCAGTTTATGCATTCTGATTTCCTGACAGCAAAAGACAGGGCCAAGAGGTGGAAGGCCTTACTTTATGAAGAGAGGATATAAAAACTGAACAAATCATGAACTTCTTTCTCATTTGCAAGTCAGGGCAGCAATCTACATATATTCAGGCATATGAGAAATGGAAAAGCAAGCTCATTTATATCATGGCAAGCAGTTGTGTTTTTTTTTTTTTTTTTTTTTCTCAGAAGAAGGGGGAAAAAAGAAATTCTCAAACTGAAAATGTATTTCTGACGTCTGATGGACAATCTTCCTCTGGTACCATTTGAGCAAATTATATCTCTCCCTCCCCAAAGAAACCATTTTGCATTACAAGTTTTACAGCTTTCTGGATATCATTAGGAAATCCCAGAATTAAATTTGCTCTCATTTAAGACTTTTTTAGGCAGAAAATCTTGTTAGAGATAAAAATCAGCTTTGAATAGCAGAAGAAATGTGATGTTTCTCCAAGTGGCTGAACTGAAACTCTTTCTCCCCCATTGAATACCCATTGGGTCAAAGACAAGCTTTTGCACTACAAAAGCTCAAAGAAATGACTCCTTTTAAAATACTTGAAATTATTAGCTTTTGGGTATAGAAGAGAGCTTCATCTAACATTCAGACTAACAGCCAAATAAATGTCACTGCTAAGTATCTGCCTTGTGTTTCTAATTCTCCAGTAAAATACGTGCATTTGGATTACAATCTTTAATAGCAGCATTCCAAGCATTCTCTCTAGCATTGCTTTTTAGCTCCATTTGTTCCTTTGGCTACAATTTCATCACATAATTTCAAGAGGTCACTGCCTGCTTTCATGCAACAATGATTCTGCATAAACTCTGCATTTTTATTATTTTAATCCTATAATGAATACTACAGAATTAATTTTTAAATTTGACTGCTCTCCCTAATAATAAAATGTACAAACAGCATTATTTCATGTCCTTAAAGATGAGCTTTGTTACATATCATGCCTTAACTCATAACAATTAGCTACAAATTATAGCCTAAATCAGAAATCCAGGTGAGGAAAGGAAAAAAAAAAAATAACCCAGAAGAGGTTACAATAGAAATGCCATTAGAACAAGATGAACTTTCATGTGATATGGACATATTTATGCATGTTGAAATAATCTCACGTGCTCTATCAGTGAGTTGCAAAATGGCAAAAATTGTTCATTCCATTTTCTTGGAATAAAACTCTGGCAGTTGTAAAAACTTATAATAAACATCTGAAATATCTGTCAGGTATTAATGCAATTAACTAGATGTAAACATCTTATAATTACTATCTCCCAGAGGAATAGCTAAGTTTCAGGAGACAAATATCAAAAAAATAGATATTCATGAAAGATATCAGAGTGCTTCTTTGTGTATGCTGCAATGTCTCTTTTTCTCTGCTGTAAATTATTTAGGATAAGTAAGGTAAGAAAAAAATAATGTAATAACCACAATATTTCCCACCTCCCACCAAAAAAAAATTAGTAACATTTTCTACAAGCTGGAAGACTGTCCTTTCAAAAATGGTTGCTTTCCTAGACGCATCCAGTTTGCAGGGATGCATTATAGATGTCAGTGGTCAGTAACATAATTGAAGTATCCCTATCTGCTAAAATATAGACTCTACATTTCTACATTATCTTAAATAGCGGTTATCCAATTCAAGCACAGCTATAATAAAATGATTTATTTTTAGGAACCTATCACTTAATAGCATCCAAGGTGTCAGTTCTCTCTATACTTATCAGCATTACCCAGAAATAATGGATTTCACCATAGAGTTTTGATTTTGAGTTCTAAGAAGTTAGAGGAGGGGAAGGAGAAGAAGAAGGAGAAAAGGAATGGATAAAGAAAATAAGAGAAGGAATCAGAGGAGAAAAGAAAGAGGAAGGAAGGGAGAGAACCAGCCAGCCAAACAATGCCAGGTGAATCAGAAGAACATTCCAGGCAATGATATACCAAAGAAATGTGGGTTTTTTGGTTCCTGGAAGTAGTATTTAAGTTTATTGAGTAGGGGGCTTAACGTGTCCAGACCTTTGCTTAAGGAAGATTAAAATGGCTTCTGAGGGGATGATAGATTGTAGTTTCAGGAGATTCACACATTATTTCTTAAGAGAAACTGATTTTAGGCTTCTCAAGATACCTTACAAAGTTCCTTGTTCTTGCAAAGATGAACATGTCAAGAAAATGACATTTCTCTTTAGAATAGCTAATGAAAAGCTTAGCTGGAACACCATGCAGGTCAGATATGAATACAGTTCTCAGTTTAATTTTAAAAAATGTTATTCTTGTTCTCCTTTATTCATGCCCTCAGAGGAAGGAATTGTTATTTACATATTGATTTTTTTTAAACCCAAAGGGTGTTTGGCTTGTAATAGGCTTCATAGTGCTAATTCCTTACAACTCCACCAGAAAGCTTACAGAGTCCATATATGTTCAAATGACTAACTAAAAGGTATGTTATTAAAATAATTCACCAAAAAGTAGGGTATTATAAGGGAAAAGTCTCCCTTTGGGCTAATTTAGAACATCAGAAGATCACTGGGAAAAGAAAACTGGATTCATTTGTACATGCTAACCAGATTTTTAGTAGCTTAGCAAATAAATACAATTTACCCTTATATTAGTGGTTTACAATATAATGTGGTAGCGGTATAAATTAAAATAGCTTAAGAATACATTAACCACTTGATTATTTTTGTAAGCAAAAATGGACCATAAGTATTCGAATCACTTTGACTCATTTGAAATGTAGCAGCAATGTAATATGTAAAGTGGAAAGGTAAGTGGAGAATAACACTAAATTAAATTTTATTATTCTTTGATGATTTCAAAGAGTGCAAATAAAGAACCAACCATTCCTCTAGGGGTTATTACCTCATCATTTTTTTCTTCCTCCTCCAGAATGCTGTAATCATGCTGATTTAACATATGGAAAGTTAAGCCCATAGCTTTAATTAGAAAGAAAGGGCACTGTTAAAAGTATCTCTTCTTAAGTCCTAACTAAAGGCACTGTTTTTCTTAGTTTCTTGTGCTGGAAATGAGCCAAATACCCCAACTCAACTATCCATCTTGAATTAGCAAGCAGACTGAGTTCCAAGAATAGGTCCATATTTCAAATCACATACCAAATGAAATAGCAATTCAAGTACTTTCTTCTGTCTGAGCACAAGATTTTTTTTTTCCTTTTTTATATTTATTCTCTTAATGTCTAGCATAATACAATTACCTACTATCTTCCTGATTAATTTTTTTAGGTATATATTTATTTACATAAATCCCTCACCCAACACACACACACACACACACACACACAGGACTTAAAAGCTCTTTAAATACAGAATATTTATTTGCTACTCAACTTGACTCATGACCATTCCTGTAGACTGACTGAAAAGAGTAGAATGAATCCAAATGTAGAAACACATAGAATGATATCAAGCTTGAATTTCTTTAGAGATCCAAGGGAGGAAGGACAATCTGGTTTAGATAAAAGGAGGAAACAGTTTCCCAGTTATTGCCAGGTTTAACAGCAGAGAAGGTTCTTCCTTCAATGTCACATTATACTATGCAGATAACCAAGGTTATTTCTAGGCTCCTCATAGGTCAGGCAGACAGATTATGGTATAAGCTCTTACTTATAAGCAACTGTGAAAGTGCAAAAGTCCTTGAAGACCATCAACTGGGGCAGCAATGTTGTTATTGGAACCACTTGAAAAATGTACTCATCCTGAAAGTAATCTTGATCTTTGGGTACTGATCAGTGTGTAGTCACATATATTGCAGCCATATCTGATTATAGCTCCTTCATTTTACTTTTAACACTACACAATGGGTTAAATATACAAAAATATATATTTATATCTATTTCTCTATCTCTATAGATCCATCTCTATCTACATCTATATTTATGTATCTATATCTATTTTGCTATATCTATATCGATATCTCTTTAAACCCACTCTGACATCCCGAGACGGACTAGAAATGAGCCTCTAGGACCTGGTCATAGTCGAGTTATTCAACAGCTGGCTTTCCCCTGCTCCTAGAAATATGACCCATAGCTTGTTTCTGGCATATTTTAATAGAAGTAGTAAGAAGTAGTATTTTTATAGTATTTTAAGGTTTATGAAGCATTTTTTATAAATAATAATATGTAATTTCATCCTCACAACAACTTGGGAAGATGGATAGCAAGTGAATGGCTTAAGATGACACACCTAATGTCTGAGGTAAATTTAAAATTAATGCTTTCTGACTTTAGGTCTAATGCTGTACCACCTAGCTATAACAATAAGGTCAAGCCATGATAAGAAATTACCTCTCCTGCTTATCTTATTGATGTTTGAAATTGAATAAGTAGAGAATTATATCTTTGGTCTAAGCCAAATAGGAGCCATTAAAATAAATATATCATTAGTTGAGGCAATACATTAAAATAAGATGACCTCTCTACAATCTTGAAATCTTTGCAAGGAATTTGTGTGTGTGTATCATATATAGTAATTTTATGAGGATTTATATAATATTTATAAGCCATAAAAGCAAAGAAGGTAGAAAGCAGAAGAGTGAGTATATAAAACAAATCTTAATGTTTTTTGACATTTTCTCATGATCAAGTTCTCTGAAATGCTAAGAAAAGGAGATGACTCCATAAAAAATTCTGATACTTTCCTTTCCACTCTTCAATATTCTGTCCAATATAAAACAAGTCAAGAGAAAGAAAAATGTTAGAGGGCGTGTGCAAAAGGAAGTTAGGGAAATTTGACTTCTTAGAATTTTCAGAATATTCCAAAGATGTTCTTAATGTGAAATACCTAAATATGCAAGTTCTTAGCCCTGTAGTTTTGGAAATGGAAATTATAAATATGTACAATCCTGGGGTTGGTCAGAGTAGTATTCATTTGATTACAAGGCCAAACTCTCTTACAATATGCTATAATTATATTGATTTAACATATGGGGAATTAAGAAAATGTCTTTAATTGGGTGGGGAAGGATAAGCTTTAGCTAGATCACAGTTGAAAATATCTTTCATAAAGCATTCATGTAAGACATTTATCTAGTCTTGCACAGACCCTTGAATAAGGTTATTTACATCACGTGACTGCTTAGTTTACACCCTTATTTTGATTGCTGCATTTCTTGAGTAAAATGTCTCTTTGATTCCTTCTGAAAGTGCAATGAAAAGAGAAAAGAGAAAAGAAAACATGGAAAAAAGGCAAATGAATTAGACCCCCAGGAAGTCTGAACACACCAGTGTCTGCCTCCAGGCTTTCTTATGTTTGGAGTTCATTGTCATTCTCAAGTCTCCTAAACTGAAATAGAGAGCCTCTTACAAAAGGAGGGTAGAGCCTCCAGCTAGGCAGGATTATTTAATACTCTTTCAAGTACAGTTTTCAAAATCATGGCAACTTCAAAACTTCAATGAGGATTGCTTCATCTCAAAATATTTTTCTTAGTTCTGTAAAGACTATAATAAACATGAAGTTTATATAACAAAGCATTCTTTCCCTAATTTTACAAGGATGAGAATGAGCTAGAGTCTTGAATTTTAGTTGGAAATTCATTGTTATGGTTTGGGGTTTCTGGGCTATTGCTTAGTCTTTTTTTTTTTTTTTTTTTTTGTTATTTTCTTGGCAAAGGTACTCACTCCTCATTTCACAGGTAAAGAAACTGAGGCAAAGAGAGTTAAGTACTTTGCCAGGATCACACAGCTGGTAAATCTGAGACCAGGTTTGAAGAAAGGAAAATAGGAAAAAAGAGTTTTCCTTATTCTGTGCCCTATCCTCTATCTCCTTGTCCATGAAGCTGCCTCCATTGTTCTCACCACCCCCCCAATATGCATATATGATTCAGAAATCATAAAAACATTTTTATCTGAACTTACTAAAATATTCTGCCTTGGATCAGGGTCAATAACAATAAAAAACACCTGTCTTCTTTTACCCTTCTTTCATATGGAAAAGTGCCTCTTCATCTTGCCAAGACCATTTCATCTTTATAATTAAGTTGTACATTCTTTCTTTCTCCAGCAGATTTTCCCTCCTCCCCCATCATCCTCAATTGCTTCATAATTTTGAATTTTTTCTTGTCTACTGTTGCTTGCTGCCCTGCAAGCCTTACTGGATCCTCAAAGACACATTTGATTGTCCATTCCTACTAAAGCTCAGTCCTATATACATCTTGCTGTCTAGGGGATTGAATTGTTTTTTTAATTCTCCGTAGTTTTATTTTCTAACATCATTCAATTGAAACAATTCTAAAAATTACCAAAAATTATATCTTGAGAAATTCAATAGGTTTTCTTAATCCTCATTTTTTAAAATCTCTTTACCATCTGTGACATTGTCAGTCACCCTTCTCCTGGTCTTTCTTTAGTCTGACTATTATTTTGTCTCCTTTGCTAGATTGTGATCCAGGTCTTACCAGCTAAACATATGTATTCCCATTGATTTTGTCTTAAGTTTTCTATTATTCTCCCTCCATACCATTTTGCTTGGTAATTTCATTAGTCCCTATGGATTTGATTATGATTTCTATGTAGATGATTCTTAGTTCTATTTTTTTTTTTTAATTCCTAACTTCCTTTTTCACCTCCATTTTCATGTCACCAACTGCCTTTTGGACATGTTGAACTAGAAGTGCTCTTGCCACTTCAAACTCAACATGTCCAAGAGCTAGCTTATTATATATCCCCTTCATAAATTCTCCTCTTTTCCAAGCTTCCCAGTTACTGTTAAAGACACTACCGTACTCCCAAACTTGACTCCTCATTTTTTCTTATTTACCATAATCATCTAGTTGTCATTTCTTGTCAATTCTGTTTCACTTTTTCTTACCTACCATAATCAATCAATTACTGTTCTTGCCAAGGCTACCTTCATAACACTTCTTTCTTTCTCCTCTGGCACCGGTCGGCACCCTGATGAAGATCCTTGTCACCTGGATGATCGAAACAGACTCCCTGGATCGTTTCTCTTTATTCCAATTATTCCTCTAAATTGTTATCCAACTGCTCTTCCTAGAGTGTGGATCTATGTCAGCCTTTGGATTCGATAAGTGACTGACCATTAACTTCCCGGTTCAAATACTGTCATTTGTTTGGCTTTTAGATGGGTTCATAATCCGGTTCTTTGTATACTTTCAGATTACCAACACATCCCTCTTTTCTATAGACTCTGAAATCCAATGGCACAGAAAACCACGCTTTGCTTGTATAAGAAAGGCAGGCAAGCAGACAGAACAAATGTAAGCCCACAAAGTATTTTGTCATGAAAAAGCGGTATGAGGTCCAAAACTACTGAGAATCATCTAATTTTAATAAAACAGAGTAGCATTTTAGTCTCTCAATCACATATCATGAAATACAACTTTTTCCCTTACTCTTACGACTATAAATTAAGACACATCGCAATGAAAAATTAGCTCTCTGGCTGACACACAGGAACTATCATCCTAATCCGCTCCACCTTTTGAAATCCTATTTATCTTGTAAGGTTCAGATAAAATCCAATTCTTCTGTACAGCTTACTCAGATCATCCTACAAAGTAGTAATCTCCAATTTATAGTATAATAAGCCTCATGCATCAAATACATTTGTGGACACACTGCATTATACACATACATATAGAAACACAAACACACACGCATTCTAAGTTGTATTATTCAATGTATCACAAAAGTCCTATTGTATTTTTAAGCTTAAAGCTGCACTGAGGTTTTGGAAATATTCTATCTGTATGCACACAGAATGATGAGAACTAGGTCTGGCAGGGACTTAAGGAATCATTTCATCATTTAATTATTCATTTTACAGATGAGGAACTCAGTGAGGCTTATGGAAGGTAAGTAACTTGGTAAAGCCACACAGGTAGCATGTGTCAGAGACAGTATTTGAATCCAAGTCCTCCAAGTCAAATTCAGCCTATTTCTCCATTGTTCATGACTTCTCCTATTTCAGTACTTCCTATACAGAGGTAAGAGAAGGAGCCATTTCTAATCTTTTTTAAATGTCCCCCAATGTCCACCATAGGGTACAGCACCTAATAAACATTTAATAAATGTTAGTTGAAAGAATATTAATATATTAATAATGTTATGAGTAGCTGGTGGAAATACCATGTTTTAAGATGGAGGTTCTTAAACTGGTGTTTGCAAATTGGCCTTCATATATTTTGTTAAATTATTACAATATGATTAGTTTCCTTTTTCATCCCTATGTATTTAATTTTATCAGAAAGGATCCCCAAGCTTTGCAAAGTGCCAAAAGAGAGCCGTGGTGTGTGCAGACACAGAAATAAACACACACACACACACACACACACACACACACACACACACACACATGTACAACCACACACCCACACATCAGGTTAAGGATCTTGACTTGAAGGTTTTAATAAGTCCCAAGGACATTATTTTATTTGATCATCAGCATAACCCTAAGAGTTGGATACATCAGACATTTTTATTCCCATTTTATAGTTATATAAACAGAGGTTCAGAAATGCTAAATGACTTGCCCAAGATTATACAACTAATAACATTAAAAGGCTCAGATTCAAGTCCCTCTTGACTACAAGCCCAGCTTTGTAATGATCAATATGACACTATTTGGCATCAAATGCTATGAGATATAAAAAGATGCCAGCATTCATAATGCTCTCTTGACTTATATAATTCTGGAATGGAATGGCTGGCTACATTCTCAGTTTTAAATGGGAAATATTTCAAATGCTATAAATAAGTAGAAATAGGGACTGGATTTCATAATATTAAGGAAGAAACTCCCTCTCCCATTTCAGCATCTTTTCTTCAATTTTTTAGTCCTAGAGACCTGTCTAGAGCCCAACTTCTTAAATGGTGGGTCATGATCCAATATGGCATCTCGTAACGCCATAAAATTTCCTGAAATTAGGATTTATTATCAGCAAATATTAGATTTGTATACCTATTATATATGGCTTTGTAAAAATATCTTAGTCAAAAAGCATTTCAGGTGGAAGAAGTTTAAGAAGCTCTCCTCTAGAACATTCAGAGTTTAAGGAAATGACTCAGGGTCACAGCAGTATTTTTCAGAACCCAGGTCTTGCTGACTTCAAGATCAACTCTCTATCCACTATGTATCAGCAGCTTTCACTACAAATAAGCCGAGTATATGAATCAGCTGAGAACTATCCACTTTCATGGAGGAGGATGAATCTCGGGGAAAACTGAAAAGGAACTGGAAGTCTCCAACTGGGATTATTAGGAAGAATGAAGCAGTGAAGAGATACTGGACAAGTGCAGTAATAGAAGAGGAGAGATTAAGAAAGCAAGATAAAGAATATTTTATCACAGGGAATTTTCCTTCCCTAAATTAGATATCTATGCTAATGAGAAAATCCTCAGAAAATATTATGTAACTAAAGGAAGATAGCACATGGAAAATGAAAGGAGTGAGGCGGAATCTCTGTGTAGGCAATGTCTAAAGTATGTAGGTGTCCCAAAATCCTTAGTGCAATTTTAAACGTTAATTAATCTCATGGTATGTGTCACATGTGCTTATTATGATGTATAAAATGCAGGGCACCTGTTAAAATTAGTTCATGTAGGGACCTATCCCTCTTATAAGTTCTCTATGGTAGATCCACCCAATGGACTATTAGTCCTCCCATGAATATTTTGATAGTGTTTACCAGTAGAGCACAAAGCCACCTTCTTTTCTAGACATTCTCTTTGCGGATCCCTTAAAGCCATTTTTCTTGAGTGGTATTCTGTCATACTCAACATACGTGTGTCTATTTCTGACTCACAATTGTTTTTGAGAGGAGTTCCTACTATTTTTCTAAGCAAAGACAGTGCTTTCTACTAGATGTGGTTTTTGTCAGGTCTAGTGGGAACCATAAAGTTTGGAAAGCATTTCCTATGACTGATGATCTGCCTTCTGCCTTAGTGACTGTCATGCTCTTGGTCATATTTCTGGTTAAAATTTGCCAGCTACAGCAGTCAAGGCCTTTTTCTGGCAATCTGAGACACTAAGGGTGCTGCTCCCTTCATTCAATGATTAAGGAAAGAACTTCTTAATCATAAATCAGTCACTCTCACGTTGTGGATTCATCCATCTTCTCACTCAATCTTCTTGATCCAATTAAATGAATCTGTGGATTCGTCCATCTTCTCAATCTACTTGATCTAACTAAATGAATAATCACCCATCTACTTTCCCTGAACTATGGCTGATTCATATTCAGTGAACAAGAACACATGCGGGATTAGTAGTCACCTCAGGCACAGAGGCAGACTGATAACAAAATCCAGTGGGCTAAGGTATGTTTGTAATTGCTAAAGTCCATAAGAAATTTTTTTTACTTATGAACTTTGAGGTAGAGTCACATTGCTGGCTAAGGTTTAGTCAGTGAAGATTTATTTTTATGCACATCTGGATTTCATTTAGAATTGAATTTGGGCGAAGGCCATGGCTAAATGGATCACTAGCCAGGCCAGGTGATTTATTCTCCACAGCGCCGGGGTCACCCAAATGGTTGAATACAAAATGTTTATCTTTATTATATCAGGCCTAAGAGATGGTCTGGATCCTTTAAGATCTTTTGGACAATAACTGATTAATCTAGTCACTCTTAAAAGCTTGACCTGTGCTTAAAAGTAAAAACTCCATTTTACTTCATTCTCTGTTGTCCATACAATGGTCATGGCAATGAATACTCAATCATTAGTATTAAGCAGACAGAGGAGGGAAAGGCAGAATCAAGTATCTAAAAGTTCAACAATGCAAATAAGCTAATGAATTGATTTGCTAAGGGAAAAAGTATATCATGATAATTTTCTTTTCCTCATTTTTTGCATCTGGCTTAACATATAATAAAAAATATGTGAATGAATGAATGCAAGAAACATTCATTAAATGCTTACTATATAAAAACACTGTCAAGGGAATCCAGAAATAAAAATTAACACAATGTTGGAATCCAGAAATAAAAATTAACACAATGTTTATTTTCAAGGAATTCATAAATCTAACGGTGGGGACAATATTTATGAAAATCTTCAAGTCAAATGGAAAAAACCCATGCTCCATAAGATGCAGCGACAAAACAGATGGGGATGCTTTACCTTTTATGCAATTTCCTTTGACTAAATCACCTAAGTTCTGATGTAGAACCATAAGATATTTTTGAGAATTTTCTTTTTTCTTTTTTTTTTTTTTTTTTGATATTCAGTAGCTGTGGCTACAGTTCAGGACCAACCAGATGCCACGCTGCATCTCTACAGGGATGACGGCTCTGGTTACTGGGCTGGAACACTGCTATTTCAGAGGCTCTTGGGCTCAGGATCTGAGAGGAGATGGTGTTCAACACGAAAGGGATGGTGTGATGTACTTGGCAGGTGTCTTTGCTCCCTTAATGTGCTTTGCTGCTTAGTTAGGATACCTTAGGATACATGAACAGAAGCTGGGTAGGATCCTAGCCCATTCTCCATAGAGGTAGTTTGCTTGGATGAAGAGGACTATGAGAAGGGCTGGAAGCAAGACCAATGCACCTATGCCTATTAGAAGCAATTGTTGTTACTGGTGCTGGTGAAGAAGGCAGACCTCTTATCCACATTTTGAACCCATTTTTTCCTGATCCTTTCAGGATACAAAACAGGGTGTCATAAATCAACAAGGGAATTGTTAGGGAATTGGGATAGAAAAGAGGTGCCTATAAGTGATCATGAAGGGAAAGGATTTTATTTGATTTTGTCTTATTTACCCTTCATACAGATTAAAATTCCAGATGCACTGAGGCCATTACTAGGTAGTGTAGCCCACAAGGCAAGATAGGCCTTAAGTGTGAGAAAGCTTCAGAAAGGAGATGAGATGATAAACTCATGGCTGACGCAACTGTCATTTGGGATTTGCAATTGCACAACTGTGATTTTCAGATCACAAGTTTTCTTAATTCTTCCCATTCTTCAAGGAACTGTTCAACTTTCCCAGGACTCTTTAGTACATCAGTTCTCTCAACTCTGACATTCTATATCACTTAATGTATAAACACACATTTTGACACTGGCATGGAATGAATTGATCTCCCTTGGTTCTTCACGAGAGGGCCTATTACCTATCACTTCTTTGTAATCTCCAAAGTATCCTAAGCCAAGCATATAGTAGGTGTGTAATAAATACTTATTGAGTTAACTAATATTTTCTAAGTCCTAATTTTTAATGCACAATAAAGGCTGACTGCTCAGATTGCAGTCTGGCAACGGTGGCTGCCAGATAACTCTTCCAAATACAAGGGAGGATCTTCCTCCTCTCTGGATCAGTAGGATGTATTTATTTCCTCTCCTGAGTTGTAAAAGAGACCTCTGAGAGTAAATGAGAAGTATTTTGGCCTTGAAATAAAAAATGTGGAGGCTTAAACTTTTGCAGAAAAAAAGAAATCAATTTCATTTCATGCTACTTTAAACAAAAGATCAGGCTTAATATATTTTAAAAGCAATACTTCTATCTTCCCAATAATAAGGCTTGTAACCATTACAGTAAATTGGAATTTCTATATCAATTACCTAGAATTTCACTGGGGTAATCAGATGGCTTGTAGGCTGCTTTCTGGTTATGTTTTCTCTTTAGATTGAAAAGTTATCTTAGTGATTGAGCGTCTAACTTGTAGTGTTCACTTGAGTATATGTTCACTATCACTAAAAGCAACCTTCCACAGTTGGAAAGTCTGTAAAGATGTTAGACTATATAAATAATGCATCTAAAGAAAAGTCTATGAATCCTGGGGGACAAAGGACAAAGATTTCAAACAAACACTTGATGAATGTTATGAAATGAAATCTGTGTTTAAACAACAAGGTACGGTGGAATTGAA
The DNA here is from genome assembly GCF_048593235.1 of Sminthopsis crassicaudata. NCBI lineage: Eukaryota > Metazoa > Chordata > Mammalia > Dasyuromorphia > Dasyuridae > Sminthopsis > Sminthopsis crassicaudata. Next base: position 21,968,071 of record NC_133622.1, on the reverse strand, counting down.
TCGTGCATTTGGAGTCTGGAGACCTGGGCCCAATCCTAAATTCCCATACTCATTTGCTCTGTGTTAGCTATGAGAGCTTGCGCAAGTCACTTCGTTTCTTCATCTGTAAAATGAGTGCAATAAAAGGCATGCCTTCTTCCAGGCTTGTGAGGAAAGCACTTTGTAGTCTGGAAATATAATGATGATGAGTTTTATGTAACAAAGAAGCAATGTTTCATCTCCACTACTCACCCCCATCACTCAGAATGCCGTGCGGAAAAATAAGGTCACTCTATTTATTTCTCTTCATTTAAATTTGCTTTTTATACCACTGTCATTTACCAACCTACTTTGCCAAACTCTAACATCCAGGGAAAGTCTCCCTTGTAACAAAGAAAAACAAATAAAAATCATAGATAGGAGAGTGATGTGTGTTTCCCCATTCATCTTGTGGAACCCAGATCGGTCATTGCATTTCATTTAAGGTGCCTCCTTAATGCTGTTTTAATTTAGATTATTGTAATCATTACTTAGACTGTTCATTTCTCATCCCTCCTTTAAAAGAACACAGTATACCATAGAAATGGTAAGTTTAGTATGAACTCATTTACACAGAGCTAAAGTTGATGCTAATTAAAAATATAAATTACTTTTCTTCTGACCTCAAGGAGAGTGGCACAGGCTGGCATGCAACGCTGCTAGTGATCTCAGCAGGAGATTCATGATTATAAATGGAACACTGTTTTTCATATTATAGGAATGCATTTGTCAAAACATTTGGAGATATTGCCATAGACGAGAATGATATAATAGACACAAGCAAAGCTCTCTTACTCAATTGTTTTTCTATTAGGTTAAGAAGAGAATAAGTCAAGGAATAATTATTTCAAGCCAAAAATTCCAGTAAGTGCTGTATTAATTACTAGAAGAATAATTTTACTAAATGACATTTTCTGTTACAGAGAAAAATAGTTATGGACATAAATGGTGCGTTCTTGCATAGTCTTACATTTTGTTATATATTTTTTTTGCTGTTCCTACCTTATCTTTCTTCTTAGAAATAAATCCATCACTATCTCTTCCCTACCTTCTCCCCACCTCCTCCCCACCAAATACACTTATATAAGACTGTTCAAAGCGCTGCTTACACTTTGGGCTATTTTATGCTCTTTATGGATACATGTGCGTAAAGAACTGAATGAACACATTCAATAGTGTTTTGGGACTGCAGGGCTAGTAAATGATATTAAATCATGAATGATGCTTGGGATTGTAACAATGAGCCTGACTTGAAATGGTGTACCATCGCCATTCAGGAAAAAAAAAAAAAGAATGCTTATGGTTATTTAATGGTGATCATTTCTGCCTCTTTCACAGACCCTGCCATTAAATTTTAGTAGAATCCATGCCCTCCTTTTTTGGTCCACACCTTTTCAATGAATATTACTAGAATTTCTCTGTTATCAAAACATATTCACACAAAAGCATATTTATGAATTTATTTTGGAAAATATGCTTGATGGACAGACTTGAAAGCTGAAATGGTGGTTTATTTATGTCACCAAAATGGACTGAACTATATATAAAGTTGTATGACATTATACTGATCCAGTATGTGAGATTTTTTTTTTTTTTTTTTTCAGATTAAGTGCAAAAGTTTCAGAGAATACATGCTTTGGCTTACTATGAAAAAAATTTAGATTTGAATAGAATATGTGTAAAGAACATAGACATTGTATTTATCTTTGAATTTACAGTAAATAATTCCTTCTATTCACAAAATATAAACGCATCAGTCATTTGTCTTCATTTCTGTATCTACTCCATCAATAAAAAGAGCAACTAAAATTACCTTTCCATGTACCTCTCATTTAATCAATATTTGTCTAACCCTTTACTTCACATGGTGTTTTAATGTCTGTTAGTTACAGTACTAGTTACATTTCTTTTAAAATGTAAATTTATACTAACAGAGATTAAAAACAATTTAAAACAGGGCCAGACTAATCTTCCCCACTCCACCCAAATTGATAGGATTACTAAATAAGGAAAAACTGTAGACAAGGCTTACTTAACTTCAGAAAAAAAAAAAGTTACACAATACTTCATTGCTATTCTTGTGGGAGAAATGGAGAAATATGGGGTAGATAATAATACAATTAGATAAATGGAGAATGAGTTTCGGTATTGACCCAAAGGGAATTCATTAATAATTCAATATGGACTTAGAAAGTGATCTTCAGTGAAGTACCTAAGAACTTTTACTGGATCTTATGCTATTTAACATTTTCATCAATGACTTGGATGCATGCATGAATGATATCCTTATCAAATATGCAGATGAGACAAAGCTAGATAGCTCACATATGAAAGAATTAGACATAGAACGATCATCAGGCTAAAATATTGTGATAAATCTAATGAGAAGAAAAGATAAAATTTAATAGAAATGAATGCAAAGTCATACCAGAGTTCAAAAGATCAACTTCATTAGTAAAAGTTGGGGAAGTTTGACTAAAAACAAAGTAGATTTTCAAATAAAAATAATTTAGGGAAGTTTATGAAGTTTGGTGAGAATGAACAGCATATTACTGTGGTCAAGAAAACTAATAACATGTTAAGTTCCATTAGAGAAGCAAGATATCCAAAAACAGGAACTATACTTTATCAATCCCCATTTGAAGTGCTGTGTTCCATTTTGGATATCACATTTTAAGGATATTAATTATCTGAGAAGTGTCCATAGGACAGATAATTGGATGGTTAAAAGCTTCTAGTTCTTTATATGGATCATGTGAAAGGATTATGGATGCTTAGTCTGGGTAAGAGAAGATTTAGGACCTGAAGACATGACAGCTGTCAACAATTATTTGAAGCTTGATCTCAGAAGGTACAGATCTAGAAAGAAGCAAGTTTAGATTTGATGTAGGGAATTTTTTTTTTTTTCTAACAAATAGAGCTAAAAAAAAAAATTGAATTGCTTGCTCAGATATGTAATGGGCACCTCTCACTGGAGATTTACAAGCAACAGTAAATGAAGGTGAATCAGATATCTCGGAGAGGAGTTTGGGGAGAAGGTGGGTTTGTATGGGTAGGATAATATGGCTATTTAATTCTCTTTTTCTGAAATTATGTAGTTTTGTGATGACTGTCTACAATATGCTATTCTTACAGAAGTACACATTCATGCATTTAAATCCTGTTTCCATTTTTAAAAGGTATATGTTTCTGTATGATTTTATAAATCCAGTGGAAATATACACATGTATAAAACATGCCATCCTAAATGTATCAGTATTTGCTTATGTACGTACCTATATTGACCATGTGCAAATCATGGATCACAAGTGTGTATGTATATGTGTGTGTGTGTGTGTGTGTGTGTGTGTGTGTATACACACACACACACACACACACACACACACACACACACACATATAAAATATTTTATTGCTCTTAAAATGTATTCCTGACCACAGTTCTGAAAGGCAAATATTGTTATCCTTATTTCAGCTGATAAAGAATCTGAGGCTGGGAAAATTTCAATGATTGTTTATAGGTCTCTATCTAGGAAGTGACAGAGTTAAATTCAAAGCCAGACTTTCCAGTTCCTCTGCATTTGAGCATGCTGTTCCACCATCTATATATGGTCATAGGTGTATTCATGCATTTTTATATATCTTGATCTTATGTTCTCATAGGTCTTAGAAGTAAAAAATGCTTTTGATAATAGACACTCTGAAGCTTTTATTTTTTATACCTGAGGGCCCCAAAGCTCTACCCAATAGACTCCACAGAGGTAGTAAATTAAAAAGCCAAAATGTGAACTCAATTCTTCAGCCTTGTATTTCAATGCCTTTGACTATATAGTACTTTATCCAAATACTTTTCATACTTTCAAGCGCTATATAAATATTAGCCATTATTATCACTTAGCAGTTTGATTTACAACTTGTATGTTCCAAATATGATACAGCAAACTACAGGTAGCTATTTTTATCATAAAATGATGAAAATGACATGAATAGCTAGTATTTGTAGAACATTTTAAGGTTTGCAAAGCAATTTACACATTATCTCATGTCATCACAAAAACATCTTGGAACGATGTGCTCTTAGTGTTCCCATTTTACAGATGAAGAAACCCCAAACAAAGAAGAGTTAAATGATTTGTTCACAGTTATTAAATGTCTGAGGCCACATTTGAATTCAAGTCCTCCTAATTCTAGGTCCAATACTCAATCCATTGTTCCACTTATTCACCAACTATGAAGTACTTAGTGAAACTTATATCTGAATGCACTATCCCCTTCAAACTATTTGACATTAGGAGAGCATACCCTTAGTTCATTAATGGATCAAAGAACTAAGATCTCAGTTTAGAGTTGGTAGAGATCTCGAGCCTGGTGAACCAGTTTTTAACTTCAAAAACAAAATCAATTTCATTATCTTTTTGTCATACACCATTTGGTTTCGAAATGATTTTATCACTCAACTTGGTGCATACTTTACTCATTTGCTTTCAAAGGATTTTGGGCTACTTCCAAAAATCAAATCCACCCTCAAAGGTTTATTATTATTACTTTGTCACAGAAATTATTTTTAAAAATCCTGCAAGATTTCGAGTCTAAGGGGGAAAAAAATATGCCAAAAATTCTTTGAGTAATGACATTGAAATAACTGAAACTTCTCAAGATCACTACCTTGAAGTGGATGAAATTCATGTAAAGGTGTGAGTTCTGGTGTGTTTATTAAAGAATGCCACATGATAGTAATAATTCCTATATTCACACATGGTGATCTTAATTTTCAATACAGATTTTGTACCAAAAATAGGACTAGCATTTTTATTTCTCCTGTGAGCAGTTCTTTTTCTTGCAAACAAACACCTAATTCAGAATATACCATTTTCCTTGTTTAAATAGCAAGCAGTAACATAATTGGATTTGGCTCAAGTCTACACTAAATAATCAACCGTGAAGAGAGAAACAAAACATTTTGGCTCATGGGATGCTCTGAAGCTGAGACATCCATACCAATAAAGGAGAAATGCAAGTCACTCTGTGGACTCAACTATAACTGTGAAATACAAGGCCTACTCTTCCTCTGGGCTATAGTTCAGGTCCATTCCATTTCCCTCTCCCATGACCTCCAATGAAGGCTGGATAGACTAGTTAATTATTATGATCAATTCATCTACCTCAGATAACTTGGGTTTAAATTTGTTTCTCTTAACTACATATAAGCAAGGGCAGAATACTCTAACTGGAGACTCAACTATCTCATACTGACGAGTCTTTTTTCACCCTAATAAAACAAATCCAAAGAGATTAGGAAGAATTGTAAAGTAAATCAGCACAACTTAAAACATGAAGATACACGAGCATAATCTAGGACTGTAAGTCTAACAAATTCTTTCTTGGTGAGTGAAAAAAAAGGTGATAAATGCCTTCTCGACTACTTGGGGAAAATGAGATCCAGAAGAAAGAAGCAGCATTAAACCAGGAGCAAGTGCATGGATAGGTTAACAAGATACAAATATAAATAAATAACCATATATATAATACATATACACACACACACACACACACACACACACATATATATATATATATATATATATATATATATATATATATATATATATATATATATATATATATATATATATATATATATATATGTATGTATGCTAATTTATTGAAAATGGTGAGTACTTCCAGAAGACAGAGCTACTCCCCATTCTGTAAATTAAAACTGTGAACTAGGGCAAATTATTTGATTGCCTTAAGCCTCAGTTCTTAATCTATAAAAATGAAGGGGTTGAAAAAAAAATTTAAAAATAATAAATAAATATTTTATTAAAAAAAATTTTTTTTTAAAAATATGAAGGGGTTGATTTATTTAAATGATACTCAAAGTCCCTTCTGGCTATAAATTCATGATCTTATCATCTACTTAGCAGTCATACCTACTTACCTTATCTTATAAATTTAACATTATGAAGGAAAATTCTACGATTTTCACAATATATATATATTTTTTTAAAGCTGTGCTCACTGCTGTTGTCTCAATTGCCAATTCTGGTCCAGATGGGACCGTGAAGTTTTTGTAGCAAGTTCTGAAGCACATAATTTAGTTCAATAAAGTTATTATACTACATACAGCTGTATACTAGTATATAAATGAGCATGTGTGATAGAATCCTCGTATATTTGATAATACTAAAATTGAGATTATATAGCCAGAGAAAAAATTATTTCAAACATCCACATGTATATATCTCTAGGGTTATACAAATTGTGCTATTTCTTTTGTGAGGAAAAAAAAAATCTGTCATTTAATATTCAGTATTAACACAAATGTTTTTCTCAGAATTACAATCTAAATTAGGTGCTTTAAAATGCATCAATATATCATTAACTTCTTACTTTAACATATTAGATCTATAAAAGAATCAATTTCGTCTAACAATGGTGAGAGAACATAATCACTCTCTAAATTTACTTTTAATTAGCATCATCTGCATTAATTGGCATAGCTGATAGCAAAACATTTACAGTATGTTGATATTATATTAGAAATGTAATATAGCTTTAGCTCCTGGGTCTCTCCAAAAAGGACTTGTTACTTTGTGTGTGGTCCCATATTAAATACATATGCTGATAGAGTATCCAACATTTTCTTCAGGATACTTTAAAAGGTGATATTGTAGTCTAATTTAATTAGAAAAAAAAAAAGTTAACTTGTACACCTGAGTCCTATTTTTTCTCCTGAGTGGTGTGTGTTTTGAAGAGAAATTTAAAGTCAGATCTCAATAGGTTATAGGAAGAATTGATATGAAGATACCCTGTAATTCAGGGAGAAGAACAAAACTCTGCTGGTTATCTATAAAATGGAAGTCATGCATAATAATATTTGTGCCAATTGCTTCCTAGAATTGATGAAAGGGAAAAACACTGTGAATCTCAAATCTCTACAGTAATGTGAGGTTTTCCCATGGCATAAGCCCTGGATTGGCTCCTAACTCTTTTGTTCTGACCTTTGACAATACCAGAGATGGATATGCTTTCTCCTGCAATGGTCTCCATATATTGCCATAGTTTTTTTTTTTTTTTTGTTTGTTTGTTTGTTTTGTTTTTTGTTTTTTTTGTTTGTTTTGTTTTGTTTTTGTTTTTGTTTTTTTAAGCAGATTTATTCTAGCCTAAGATCTACTTCCTATAAGCAATGATGTTTGGCAAGCCATGTCCAGTAGGACAATAAAGCATTTCAGAATGTATGTATCCTAATGTTTAAATTTACCCGTCAGAATAGTCACTTTGGGAGGCTATATTCTTAATCCAATAATCCTACCATTGATAGAGTTCTGGAACTTCCCATTTGGACTTACTTTAAATTTACATTTATTACATCATAGGCCTATGTTGTAAAATAAATCCTATATTTAAGCCACTTGATCACATACTATATTCAATAAAAATTTTAAACAATATTTACTAAGGATCCAATAAAGCATAGTGTGTCATTCATCCCAGATAAAGTTTGAAATATAATTTAGCCCAAAATGATTTTTTGGCTGTCTCCAAAATTTTAATTTACATTCAAAAGGAGGACAATGTGCATCGCTCAAGGTATTCAAAACTATAGGTGAGCTTCTTCAAGCAATTCCAAAAATAGATTTGCAAATAAATTTTATAAGTATTGGAAGCATCTCTAGAAATAGCATTTCAAAAGTTATGGTAGGAAAAAACAATAAACAAAAGCAAACCAAAAAAAAAAAAAAATAAAATAAAAACAAAAAACAAGACAAAACGAATAAAAATTGGTATTAGAATCTAAGGACCCGTAATTGAATTCCTTCTCTGCTACCTTCAGATTTTCACTTAACCTGTTGCTATTTTAGTTTTCTAATCTGTAAAATAGATATAGACTAAATGGTCTTTAAAGTTCCTTCCAAACTTAAATTTACCTTATTTATCCTTTATCTACTTTATCTATTTATCTTATTATAAATTTATTTTATTTATCCTTTACCTCGCATATCTCAACTTCCTTCTGCCTGTTGATGGTGTCATCATAACTTCACAACTTTGCCATCTTCAACTCATTGTCCCCACCCCCCACACTTAGTTTTAAGTCTTGTGAGGTTTTTTGGTTTGTTTACTTGTTTTGACATGCCCAGTATTTTATCCATCTTTCCCATTTTTTCATTGATAGCACCAAGTTTGGATCCTTATGACCTTTTGGCTGGACTACTACAGTAATATCCAAATTAGTTTCACCCTGCCAGTCTATCCCCCTGAGCAATCTTTGCTCTATTTAGTTGTCAAAATATTCTACCCATTAAATGGGATACTATTTGGAAAGCAAGTGCCGAGCATATAGTAGGTGATTAATAAATAGTTAGTCCCTCCCCTTTTTCCAACTCAGAGAATTACATTCTATTGTTCAAGAAATTTCCCCTGCTCTGGAATGATTAAAAAAAAATAGTTACTATTGTTTTCAAATTTTAGCAACCAGAATGGTGAAAGTGCTTGAATCTATGGCATATGAGAAAGGAACAAAATGAAGGGAGATGTTTATTCTGGAACAGAAGATATTCAAGAGAACATGACTTTACACTCTAGTATAGTATTGTCATTTGGGGGTAAAAGAAATTAGCTTTTTTTCTCCTATATAGCCCCAGAAAATAAAACCAGAAGCAATGGGTAAAAGTTGAAAACAATGTCATAAAAAACTTCAGTTGTATACTTAATGTCATAAAAAACTTACTATGAAAACTATTCCCAAAATGGAGTAGGTTGTCACTGGAGATGGTGGCTTCTTCCCCAATAAAGACATTAAAACAAAAATGAGATGAAAACTTACTAGATATGTTAGAATAGGGATTTCTCTGGGGTTTGGGATAGGGATTCCTCTTGGTTATAGCTGTTGAAGTCAATTCCACCTTTAAAATTCTATGATTCTATAATTTCTAGACTACTAAAGTATATACTGAAGTGAATACACAAGATTTTCTCTAGGGTTTAACTAAACATATTGAAATAGGATCATTTTTGAAGATGGAAAAATGGGGTTTCCTCCCTTTTTCTTTTTTGGAATTGGTTCAGAATCTTTCTTCTTTATTGAATCTTTTGGACTTAACATTATTTGAAATTATATTGTTATAAAGGGGGAGTTCATATTTAGGCCAAACTAGGATAAATTATTTTTAAAAGCAAATTATCTGTGACCTATCACCAAAGAAGATCTCCAACACATGGAAGCAATGGCAGCATCCAGAGCAATGAGTTCTGTGTTTTGAGTCAGAGATCCTCTGCTTGAATCTCACCTGCTGTGATCTGTAAGAAGTTACTCAACCTGCTTTCATTTGAAAGTCTGTAAAATGAGAGAACTAGACAAGTGATCTCTAAAATTTATCTCATATCTAAATTTTATCATTCTTTGTCTTGAACCTCTGTCTAAAAGGCAAGAGTAGTTGTTTCACTCTACAGAAAAAAAAAGTGAAATTTCAGTTAGCATGGGTCCTGCTATTCATGACTTTCTTTTGGGTATTTTTGGCAAAGATATTGGAGTAGTTTGATACTCCCTTCTGCAACTCATTTTACAACTGAATAAAAGGAGGTAAACAGGGATAAGTGACTTGCCCAGGATCACAGAGCTAGTAAGTATCTACGGTCAGATTTGAACTCATAAAAATGAGTCCATTTAACTCCATGTCCAGCACTCATGTATACTGCAAAACCTAACTGCCCAGGAAATACATGATACTAAACCAAAACATATCAAAAACAATTTATTTTAGAAAATCCATTTTCATTTGAAACTATATTATGAAGTATTTTCCAAAGAAAATATCTTCTTTTATAAGTAAATGCATTTGGACATTGCTTTTTGATTCAAAAATGTTAAAGTTTATATCTATTCAAGAGCAATGAAAAAGAAAAGTTCAAAAAGAATCTGGATGATTTAAGAGAAATGTTACCTGTTATTGATGCAAGATCAACTTGAAATGTCACTTTTCCTGAACTAGCTATATCAATCAACTTAATGAAGTAAATATCTATTTTGTGTCATTGAAAGTACCCTTTCGAATGTTTTCAAAGACTCAGAGTTAACCAGATTGCCCACCAGCTGGATTTTTCCTATTGTCCTGGCGAAAATTTGCAAATCCCCATGGACATGTAGTAAAAACTGAAAAAAATAATTATTTACAATCTTAATTGCCAGCCAGCACAATGCTGTTCAAATCAAAATAGACAAATACTCATGTTATAAGAAATATATTGAGAGTGGGATCTTTTAAGCTGGTAACTTATTGAAGTTTTCGTGGTAGAGATATCCTAGTATATGGATGTAAAGGGAAAACCAATTCTAGGGCCAAAATACATAAGAGCCCATAGATGAAGTCATGGAAATGGGAGGTGATGCAACATGAAGGAGGAGTAAAGCTTTGTTCTGTTTCGAGTGTTTGAAAGGTGTGTACTATCAGTGTAAAAGTTCATTGAAATCCAAATCTGAAGGGCCTGGAACATTAAATTCATATTTTATTTCATAAGAAACTGCAAAGTACTGAAGGTTTTTGAGATTGGAAATGATGTAATTAGTGGTGAATTAGGAAACCTACCCAGGCAATAGATTGAAGGAGTGATTAGAGAGGGGAGAGACTAGACACAGGAGAATCGATTAAGAGTCTATTAAAATAGCCTAGTTAAGAACAGATTAGAGTTAGGACAAAATATACCTTAGAGCCTAGTAATATCATCTGATAGTATAGTAAGACTTATTTTTTTTTTTTTTTTATCAGTTAAATGTATAATGCATGGCTTAAGCTTACAAATTTTCCCAAATAGACTAGTCAAAAACGAATAAGGATTTTATAAACAAATTTAATTAAATTAAAGAAATATAATTGAAATGGATATTTTACTGATATTTAAAAAAGTAATTTCAGAAATCACTAATTTTATTTTACCTGTGGCAATTAGTATCTGATGAGACAACTTATCATTATATTATCTTTAACTTCTGTGGCAATTAGTATGAAATGGAATAATTTATGGGAAATGCTTTGCAAACCTAAAAGTACAATATGAATATCAATTATTCTTTTCAATCAATAAACACTTAGTAAGCACCTACAATATACTAGACTTTGGGACATAATGACAAGAAACAAAAAGTCTTTTTTCTCAAGGAGTTTACATTTTATCATCGGAAATAAAACTCACATATTTGTTTTTTCCAATTCTATATAGTTCCAACCTCCTCTCATCTTTCAATTCCATTGAAATGGAATTCATTCATTGAATACCATTCAAATGGAGATAAGGAGACAGAGCTAAATAGATATATAATATATACACACATACATACATATTATATTTACATATGTAAATATGTATGTATGTGCACAATTATTGGCAGGGAGACTGATGGAAAGTGTATATATATATATATATATATATATATATATATATATATATATATATTGTATAGACATATATTTGTTGTGCATATGTGTATATAGACATACACATATACATATATGAAAAGAAGCTAGGGATTCAGAGAGTCAGGGGTGAGAGGAAAAAGCTTTTCAATAATAAGTATATATGCAGAGAAGCAAAAAAGGTAGAACAGTATTTTATAAAGTTCAGAAGGACTGGTAGTTACAAAATGAATTATTTTGTGGAGGTGAAATTGAATATTGTTTTCTTACTATAAACAAAATAAATAAATAAAAGAGTAACTCAAAAATAAAACACAAACTCTTTTAATGATCACTTTAAACTCTTCACCACCGACTCAAACCTATCTTTCAATATATTTTACATCACTTATCTTCACACAGTCTGGGTTTCAGACATAGTGACCAATCTGCTGGTCCAAACTCTGTACCTTCTCCCACTTTCCTTCCAAACACAGGCAGCTCCACATGTCTAAAACAACATTCTTTTCCTCACTATCATCCCTGAGAATCCTTTTAGTTATCCCCAAAGTTTCCCCACTGGGGTCACTTTTAGCAATCTCAGTCATCATTGTTCTTCCCATTTACTTTTCAGTACAAGTGGCACATGGTTCCGATAGAAAGCACACTCCTTGAGAGTAGAAACTATCTTTCTGATGTTGTTTTCTTTTTGATCCAAGGGTTCAACATAGTGCCTGAACTGAATTTAATTTTATCCAATGAATCTTATAAAGGTTTTCCAATTTTTTTCTGTAAATAATGCTGTAAGCAATTTTAATCACTAAAATATATTAAATAATTTTAAAGGAGATATTGATTAAGACGTAAAATGGATTTAATTTAGGAGAATAAGCAACTGCCTTCAATGGTTCTTTCAAAGATATTTTAAAGGATACTTTTTATGTGTAAAAATACAATTACTGAATATTTACTTCTACAAGTTAATGTTTCTAATCTCACATGGAAGATAGATGAATTAAACCTGATATATTTAATAAACATTGAGAATACACTGTCTAGCCAGTTGTACTTTTCATGTGTTTTTGGTGAAAGGATATCAATTCAGCATTTCAAAAGATTAAAATACACACATATATAGGCAGTATCTTTTTTTTATCACAATGTCTTCTTTCCTCCAAATGGTCTTGAGGAATTACTTTGAATATAGGCCTTAAAGTAGCACTGCTTCTTGAAGCAGTTTATGGGGAGGGACTTTAGTGTTTTTTATCTTTTTTGAGAAATCCTGTTTTTACAGACAGTAAGTTCAATTCTGTCTCAGCCTCTATGAATACTTTTTGTCAATAAGTTTTCTTCCCAGGAGAGAGTCCAAAAGATTTTTTTTTTTAAATTGAGCAATGGGAACATACAGTGTAATAATACTTTGAGAGTATAAAAAAAAAAAAAAAACACATTGAATTTAGACAGATTATCTGAATTTGAATATTAGTTCTGCTACCTACTACCAGGAGACATTGAACAAGTCATATAACTTGTTGGGCTTTAGTTTCCTAATCTATTAAATGAGAGAGTTAGACTTGAGTGATCTAAAAAAAAAAATCTCCGATAAAAACTTTATGATATTTCCTTGTATTTATGATCCTTGGCACATTTCATAAAGTGAAATTAATATTTCTTTCAGCTTAACACTAATGTTTAATTCCATTTAAGAGTTACTATAGATTTTATAAATGAAGTTTTTTGAGTAACATTTTATTTGACTCTCTTTCCTGAATGGAAAAATATAAATAAAGCAGACTCAAGTTCAAATTCTGCCTAAGGTATCTATTACCTAAGTGGGTAAGTCACTTGATTTATTCCTTTATAAAAGTGTCCTATTCCATAGGTTCATTGTGAAAATTTAACAAGTTTACATAGGTGTGTAAATGTGTATTATTTATATTACACATACATATAAAACACACATATGTATGTATTATATATACATATGTATATACATATATACTAATATATAGATATATATTATGGAAACATTAACTTTTAATAATATATCATTTATACATAATATAAATCTTTTATATTATATAATTTAAAACAAAGCACTATATACATGCTAGCTATTGCAACTGCTATTATATGTTATTATATGTTTAAAATATAAAAACTAGAAAATAATATGGATTATTAAAGGTGATTCTATTGTCCTATATTGGGATAGCATAAACCAAAGATGTCTTTCTCTGAACTGTCTGTATCAAAGAACTTTAGATTGATCAAAATAAGCAATGGTTTTATGTCACTAAAAGCATGCTTCCCAAATATTTCCAGAGGTTCAGTTACCTAATTAGCTGTACTCGTGATTCTTTTTTCCCATTGGTTTGGTCAATATTCATAAAACCTCTTGGAGAGAGAGGTCATGCCATCAAGTATTGTTATCTGCCAAAACCACGAGATTTTAACGGAAGCATTCATGGTATAGAAATTTGTGGTAGGAGTATAATTGTCAATGGGGTAAAGGAGGGTCAGTCAAAACTTAGTGAAGAAGATAGCACTTGATTTAAGTGCTAATTTAAGATAAGGGAAAGATGAGTCTCCTAAGCATTTTAATTGAAAGAAGTATCCAATCTAGAGTTGTATTATAGCCTGGATAAGAGATGACAGGATAAGGACAAGTGATGGAGGTTAATTTGTTTAGCTATGAGAATGAGGAAGAAAGGTGATCTCAAAAATTAGGCTGGAGCCTGATTAAGCAGAGCAGAGAATTTAGGATCTGCAGTTCATACTTAATAAGTAACTGGAAACTTGGGAAGACTGTTCAGTAAAGGATGGAACTGATCAATTGTGTCAGTCAATTGATCTGGGCAACAGTGGTTGGAGAACAGAGCAAATAGACATTGGGAGAATGAATATATACTATTAAAATGAAATTATTTTATAGTTTAATTTTATTATTTATGATCATAATATAAGCTTTTAAATATGGATAATCTAGATGAAAATAAAATAACATTTTTGTGAATGCTATTGTGAAATGAATAAATGAAATATCATAATGGAATATCAAAAGTAATGAAATATCATGAAGGCTATAATGAAAGTAATTTCAAACTTGGAAATACACACTGCACCTGAACATGTCCCAAGACATGCTCTATTGTTTTGAACAGGTGTTTTGAAGTACCAGAGCTTATTGGAAATAAGGGAAAGAAACTATTTTTCTCTCCTCCTCTCTTCTAGTGAATTCAAAGTGTTCTTTGTCTTAACTCAATAAACCTTATCCTTGATAACGGATTGTATTTATACAACACATTCCAGCTGAGTATGTATGGCTCTTTTGTCAGTGATCTGGTCACCTAGCAGGCATTCCAAAGAATTCCAGGATATTAAAGAAGCTTTCCCCAGTTAGAAAGACCTAATTAAAATGTGTGATTTAATTATTTTATGATATTATGTGAATTGTGACTTTTGAGAATGAAAAGAACAAAAGACTTATCTATTAATGGTATCATAGGTATCAAATCATGTTCACATGCCTCAGTGACATGAAGGTGCCCTTGGGCTCTTGCAGATTATATCAAGCTAGTTTATACAGTAGAAAATTCTATCAACTTGTGTGTGTGTGTGTGTGTGTGTGTGTGTGTGTGTGTGTGTGTGTGTGTTTGTGTGCACACTCCCCAAGTTGGATTGTAAATCCATTGTAGGATGACCAGTCTAAACAAGTTTATAGAATTCAAATTTGTAGAACTCATCACTAGCTTTGTAAACTCACCAGCTGAATCTTTCAGAATCTTTTGGACAAAATTATTTTTAGAATCTTGGAAAGTCCAAATGAAGAGGGAGTTGAAAAGTTATTTAGTAGAATGTGTGGCTAACCATATCTGTTTGACAACATCCCAGACAAGTGATCACAGTCTTTGTCTGTAGACCTGCAATGAATGAGAACTCACAACCTCCCAAAGACTGTTACTGGAAGTAGTTATTGAAAATAGGACCAACAAGTTTAAAAATTACAAATCCTAGAAATATTGAATCAGGAAGAAGATTAAGGAGAAAGAAGAATGTGGAGATAAATACAATAGTTCTAGCTGTAGTAAGTAAGAAAGAAGAAAAAACATATATTCCTTCTTCAATATCTCAAGGGTCTGTAATTTCAAAAGTGGATGCAGATCACAAATTTTCCACAATGTACAAATATATCACCCTAAACCTTTCCTGTTGATGAGTCTCTGGGGACATAGCCAGGATGATCCTTCTGCCAAACATACCATTCATCATCAAGCCCATACTTCTGCCTTATATTTTGAAAAATGCAGATTCTGTGCAAATTAAAGAATTTTACTATAATTCACTGCTGAATATTTTTAAATCAATACATGCTATGCAGTTCCACTTTAAAAGGCTTAGAAATTGTGTTAAACAAAGAATGATAAATTCGTGTATGTATATATATGTATATATGTGTGTATATATATATATATATATACACATGATATCTATACACAACACAATTTGAAAACCTTTGTACCTTTCATATATGCATTCATACATATATATATATATATATATATATATATATATATATATATATATATATATATATACATATATATATATATATATATATATATATATATATATATATATGAGTGTTTTTCCCTCTCTATCCAAACCTGGTTTTAGTCTTAAGGACTGTACAAATGGCTACAGAGCCAACTGAAAGAGCATAGGCTTTTAAATCAAAAGATTCAAGTTTGGGGTTCTAACCAGTTCATTTGTGAGCCTCTTAATCTCACTGTGTCTCACAGTCCTAATTGTAAAATTAGGCATTTATCTAGAGGCTTACCCAACGATCTTTTGAGGTCTGAAATATGGTTCTATTATCTAATTATCCAAATTGTATTAACATTTTAAAGCTATATTGAATAGTAAACATATTTACATATTAGAGTAAAGATGAGCATGAGTTTGTACTTTTTATCTACACTGGTAATATCCTTAGAATTCTGGGTCAAATTTTAGGAGGGCAAGAAAGAAAAAAATGTATTTTCTTTTCTTAATCTACATCTGGATGGCTGTTTATTCATATCACAATGATTGTTTATTCATATCACAACAGAGCTAACACATGATTTACCAGGGTTCACAGTTTCCTCTCAGAGACTCAGAATTGAAATAGCAAGAGTGTTGCAGGTGAGAATTGAGGTACATTATAGCATCTGTTACCATCCCTGGCTCAATGCTAACGGGTTTACAAACCAGTATTTTTATAAACGTTTTTATACATAATTTATAGCATAAATTTATATCTACTTTATTCTTCAAACAGCTGTCCAAATCACCTTCCTGATGTACTTCTTCTGACCAAATCATATGCCTGCTCAAAAATTTTCACTGCTTCCCTACTGCTTCTAGGATTAAAAACAACTTTTTAGAGCAACATGTCAAGGCACGACCTCCATGGGAGAAATCCAACACTTGTACTTTTGCCAAACAGTGCTACTAGCTGTTACCTAAACTTCCCAAACTGCATCTTGAATCTACTAATTCCTTGCTCCATCCATCCCCCATGACCAGACTGTACTTATTTCTGCCTTTGTTTCCTTTTTCTTTAAAGTTCAGTTCCCTAGTCACCTCCTCCACAAACTTTTTTCTTAATATATCCATTTAAAAGAATTTTCTTCCTCCTCAGATTTTTCTAGAGCATTTTGTGTGAATCTATTCTATCATGCCCAACCTTATATTTTCTTTATTCATATAGATACTATTTGCCTTCTTCTTACCTCTCCAGTAAAAAGTAAATTCTTTATTTCCTTTTATTAATCTTCACATTTTAAAAAAGAAATCTTGTTATCTCTGGGGTCTAACACATTCTAGGGACACTCTAGACAAGTTTCTTGAATTGTATTTCTTTAATGTATTCTTAGAGTGATACAAAAGGGATTAAGATATGATAATATCAATTGAAGTTAGTACCTGAGTTCCTCAAAATACAATTAATGTAATTATCTTCCCTCCAAAAACTTACAAATTTTCCTGTTTCCAAATTTATCAAAGAAATCTTTAGGCTTTGAGTTAATTCAACTTTACAACTTCCAAATCATATTAAATCCCCCTTTCTCCTACTAGACCTCTCATCCCTCATGTACAACCAGTTGCCAATTTTTGTCAACTGTCCACACTATCCTTCTCTTTGCCCTTATTCCATTTGCAGACAGTCATCCTAACACCCTTTCTTCTGGAGTCCTGATTGGTCTCTGATTCAACTTTCTCTCCTCTCAAATTACTTCTCCACACAGAAGCCAGGGACTGTCCTACAACCAAAGTCTGATTGTTCTGTTCTATTTTTCAAAAAGTTCTACAGGTTACTGATTGTAAAATACAATGTAAAAGCCTCTATTAGACATTTATGGTCCTTTACAAACGGCCTTTGTCTTATACATCTAGATTTATTGAACATCATTCTTCTTCATGCACTTTGCCTTACAGATATATGTGTATATTTAACATATGTCAATATGTGTGTATATGTAAATAACTTTTCAAAAAAGATTGTATACACATACATATACATACATATATAAATAAAAATCTTCCCTGATTTTGGAAACTTATTTACTTTGAAAACATGCTAGAAACATGTCTTCCATAATATGAAATATATATTCCCATATGCTATAGATTAAAAAGCCAACCTAATTATTCTCCTAAGAATACTTTAATTTGATATTCATTTCTTACATATTTAATTCATTCCAGATGAGTGGAATTGCAAATATCAACTATTCTTATGACTTTTCAACCAAAAATATATACCTAACCTTCTACATGGATACAATCACCCAATTATTCTATTTGGTTTTTACAGGAATAAAATGACCCATTCATAGCTTCTTCTGTATTGTGATGGAGAACAAGAACGGTTTTAAAAAGGCATGGGGTTTAGAGATAGGAATCTCAAAAGGGTGTTTTACCTTGATATTAGTGCAAGTTGTTAGCACAAATCAGAACACAGATAAGCAACCCAATAAGCCCAATTTTTTAAAGCATTCATTATGCTTTTTTCCCCCTGCTGTTCAAGAGTCACAGACAAGTCATTCAATGTTACTAATGTATAGAATCTAAGGCAATAGCCATTGTTCAGGAACAGCCTCTGTAAAGAAACCACAACTTCTTAAGACTATTTACAGTCAAATATTATGGAATGTTCCAAAAAACATACTATCTATTACAGATTTTCATTGAGAAATTAACCACTTTTCAGAGCAACTAGGTATCTCAGTGGATAAAGCCCTAGCCCTGAAGTCAAGAGGATCTGAGTTCAAATTTGACCTTAGACACTTAACACTTCCTAGCTATGTGACCCTTGGCAAGTCACTTAACCCCAATAGCCTTAGCACATTGAGAGAGAGAGAGAGAGAGAGAGAGAGAGAGAGAGAGAGAGAGAGAGAGAGAGAGAGAGAGAGAATTATTATTTTTTTTTTTTTGTCAGCTAATCTACCCCTTAAACCTGAGTTTAAGGACAGGTATTTCTTTTTTGCCTTAGCTTATATCCCCAATGCTTAGCACAGTGTCTGGCATAAAGGAAGCACTTAAATAAATGGTGATTGACAGATTTTTCTATTTCGTTTCCCTCATTTGCTGCAAGAAGGAACTGGCCTCAATGAAATCTAGACTCCTTCTGTGATATGCTATTATCCTATGAATTTTTGAATCCACACAGAGAGTCCACTCTACTTTAAGTGGTTTGTAAAAATTTAGATCATAGTTCAAACCAGAAGTGGATGAAAGCATCTTTAGATGGAATACCTCCAAAATTGTCATCCTAGGCTATCTACCCTCTTCTGGAAATTTTGATCATCTCACTTCCCTATTTCCCATTCCTTTTAGAATTGAAGAAACCATTTTTCTCCTTTTGTTTTTTCTCCACTAAAAACGTCTTTCTATAAAATAAAGAGCAATTGAATGAAAAAAGGGACACTATTAATGTCTATATGGTTAGCATTTATTTTAATGAAAATCAAGGAACTAAGAAGCAAAAATATTGTAAGCCACAACTCTAGAAATTTCCAAATTACCAATGGTCTTACTTAAGTTTGAAAAGGTTTCCAAAAGAATTGTAATATGATGGACAATTTTGCTCTTCACTTTTTATTGCAAAGATCTAAATTGAGAGTGTTGAATGACTTTCACTTTAAAATATAAGGAAAGAATTAAAACGCTCAGAAGGCCTAAAAACTTCTAAGGAAAAGGCCTAAGTTGTAGAGGCTAAAAGCACATCTCTTTACTTTGTACAGATTACTTCACTCCCTTCCCATTCTACCCAGAAGCGATGTTTTGGAGATGTAGTCTGCTTATATTTTTACCTCAACTTAAATGGAAACTGTAAGATGATTTATATCTTCAAGAGAAAATTAAATCTAACAACTGAGCCCTGTGAACTAGGTTATTACGGGGGTCTTGTCAACTAACTCTTGAAATTTAACCACCATCCGTTTTCAGAGTGCCTTGTTGCAATTCATTACAAAACTTCAGAGATGGCTAATGTGGACAAAATTTAGATTAGAGACAAGGAGATCTTTAAAACTGAGCAGCTGCTTGAAGCAGGAAACATCTGGACTGAATGAGCTAGTAGAAAGGCAAATAAGGAGAGTTGACAAAGAAAATAGAGGTGTTTTTTCAGTGTCTAGTCTACAGTGTCTCTTTCTTAAAAAGGGAAAGGGAAGAAGCGAAAAAATATGTTTACACTGCTTTCATTCATCAATCATTATTATTTAACCAATTATGAAGAAAGATGTGGTCATAAAACTGATAATTGCATGAGTGATTTAATAAAAGAGTAGTACTTCCAAAATAAGAGCAGGGGCAAGATGACAATTTAGATTGTCAGCCTTAAATAGGATGCTAACTATGTTCTGTAGAAAGTTTAGCTTGGTGTGGTATTCCATAAATGGTTTGAGTTTCATGATTATTATCATTAGCATCATTATTATTAATAAGGCTAATGGTGCTAAAGTACATAATGGGATTTGCTTCTGCAGCAATATTTCTCTTTGTTTATGTATATAGATGATTTGCCCCAGTCTATTTAATGTTCTTTTATCTGAGCTTTGCTTTGGGTGGACAGCCTCTTCCTTGAGCATTATGCTGTAATTAAACAAATTAGCATGCAACAGCTTGATAGAACCATTAGAAGAGTTTCTTTCTGCCTTTAGAAAAACATGATTTGGAGGAGGTAGCAGCCAGAAAGAGAAACTCAGCATCTTTTCCTTCTCCTTCATGCATGGTTGCTAGAGCTGAGGAAACATCTTAGGAGGTAGTGGAGGAGGAGAATTCTCTGCTATCATGGTTGTCTATCATGTTTATGGAACTGCTCTGGTTATCATGTCTATCTCCCTATTTCTCTGATATTATTTCTGCTTATTTTCTTTCACTCACTACATCATCTGAGAACATACATCAGAGAAAGAAAAGGCCTTTCAAAGCTTGATCTTACTTAAATCACTTTAATTATATCAAACTTGATATAATTATATTAAAATTATAAATAGAATCACCCAACCAGCCATTCAGTGTTTTAAACTATATTCTAATTACTTTTCTGTGGCCTGTCAGCCAATTTAGTATCCACATGGAAGAATTCTAATCCAGACAACCTCTTCTTAGTTTTGTGTTTAATTTGATCAAGATTTTTCTATACAAGGTCAACAAGAACTGTTTTTTATGAAACGTCAGATATATTCATTCGACCATACCAAGATTTCAGAGATCAAAGATATCAACAATTCAGTATATATTTTTTCCTTCTCCTCCAATGAATACTCTTGTCTTTCAGCCCTCCTCTATAATCACACCCTCTTTACCTGAAGTCAAAAGGCAGTTGAAAATTTATTCTGAAATCATGGAAAACAGTCCTACTCATTCAATCATGTCCCTTTGTTGAGTACATTGAGATTGGTTAGAAATTCCCAGCACCTTTCATTAGCTCTAGAAAGACTGGCCATTCCTGGACCCTACTAGGCCTACAAGTAGCACACAGTTGTTCAGTACCTGCAGCTCCTGGGCCGGGCGCAGTACCTGCAAAAGGTTAATGAGCATGCAGACGTTCAGGCAGAGTGCAAAGTTCTCCACACACAACAAACACTTCAATGATAAAACACACCAAGGACATGCACAGCTGCAGGCCCACGACTATTGTGGCTCATTTTGTGATTAAGACTGCAGGACATCCTACTCCTGAGAAATCTCTCTCTCTGTATCTATATAAATGTAAACATAGATATATCTGTATATATACATATACACATAAATGTGTATATGTGTGTTACATGTATGTGTATGAGTACAAGATCAAAGGACAATTTTCAAAAATAGAAAGGGGCTGATGAAGGACTTTAGTCCATCTATTTTAGCCACATCTATTTCCAGATGTGTCTATCATTCCAGGGGTCACAGATTATTAGAAATATCCTATACTTCATTCTAAAAAGATTAATCACAAATAAGTTTGCTTTTATGAAAGTCAGGAAGGAAAACAAGGAGGAAGGCAGGAAGGAAAGGAGGGAAGGAAGGAGAAAAGGAAAGAGGAAAGGAAGGAAGGCAGGAAGGAAAGAAAAAGGGAAGGAAGGAGGGAAGGAGGAAAACTAAATGAAGAAAGAAGAAAGGGAATTAGAGAGGGAGGAATGAAAAGAAAGAAAGGAAGCAAAAGAAGGGAAGAAGGAAGGAAGGGAAGAAAGGAGGGAGGAAAAAAGTAGAAAAAGAAGGGAAGGAAGGAAAAGAAAAAAGGAAGGAAGAAAAAAAGAAAAAAAATTAACTTGATTCTGTCAGTCAGCTAACTAATTTTCTTCCAATGTTGAAAAAGGAATGAGATCATAATTTCAGTACCTGACTATTTGAAATATATGCTTTTCTCTTAAAAAAGAAATCATAGTATAAACATCTGAAATGAATATTTTAACTGTGATATGAATTTATGAATCAGAAATCTCTAATGTATTTAAATACATTTTATATAAACCAGAAAAAAAGTTCAAATATTGTAAAAAACTGTTTTCTACCTTCCAAAAAATCTTGCCTAAAGACAATCATATTCATTATGTCATGGGTAGCATCAACATACATGCATCAATACCACCAGCATTATAGACAGCTTGCAGGTAAAGAGTTCTTCCATTCCCAGTTTCTTTTCTTTTTTTAATAATCTTTTGATATTTTGAAATATCTTTTTTCCCCAACTTTCAACACTAATAGAGGGATCAAATCAATATTAATGGTTCATGTTGCCAAGTTAATTTCTGGTTGCCAGTAAATCAAAATTTAAAACAACAATTAAAATGCAGGTAAGATTTAGATTGATTTGTCTTTAAAAATCTAACTAGGCCTTGGCAACTCAAATATTCAAAGGACCACAAATACAAAAGATCGCTTTAGGAAAAAAAATTCAAGGCCGGCTACTAAATGCTAATGAAATATGAATCTTAGAAAAGGGATGGAATATGACAGTGCATATGGAAAATGTTAGGTTTGTCATTTTCTGGGGGTTCTGTTGAAATTTCATTCAGACTACTGTGTTTAGAACTATTTATATCAAAGAATTGATAAGTGAGAAATATATACAAACTTGTGTATTTATAAATGTTGAATCAGTTAGGGGAAAACTGTCTTTGATAAGTTTTCAAATACTCCTAAAAGCAATGTTGATGAAATAATGTGACCTCTATAAAATGTATTCTGCATTTGCTATGACATGTTATTATCATGCAATTCCATCTAATAGAATGACTTCTTTTAATGTTATTCCTTATATGAAGAAGCATGTTGCCAAATTGGGGGGAAAAGCATAAAATTTACATGAATGGACATTTATTGACTATATTAATTTACATATTTTTAGGGAAAATCAAGTGCTCCTATATACATCTGGACTTAAAAACAAAGCAAAACAGAACACTCTTAGGAATTAAAAGCCATACATAAAATCAGCCACTTACTGACATAATGACTACAATATTTTATGTGATTAATTAATCCATTTGGAGATCACTTTGTTTTCTCCATCCCAAATGTAATCTAAAATATATCATGAATAAAGAAATGTCTTATTTCTATATTTTTGTATATCTTGCTTTTTGTACATTTTAATAATGTTTGAATTCAAACTAATATCATTTGAATTAATATATAATCCCAGGATATTCCTCTAATTTAGATATTTCTAACTATAATAACTTAGTTATTTGAGGTTAATGTTATTTTTGCTTCAAACGTTGAGTTAGAAAATGAAAATAAAATTCTATTCATTAAATTTCAGTCATATTATTACTAAGCTAGACTACAAAAATCACTACTTGATACAAATTCAACGTTTGGTGACCAGTTTCCCAAAAATTTTTTATTATTAATAACTCACATCCTATTTGACTGTTAAATGGCTAATGAGATTGAGTGAAGCTAATTTGATTTATATATTTGGTAGAATTGTTGGAATTAAATTGAGGGTACTCATTATGCAGTCAAAATGAGTATGGGGAGACATGGAAAAGAAAAATACAGGCCTGGAAACAAATGTTAATTTGGTGTCCACTTCCCCAGCCACTCCTGACTCTGTCACTTGGGGATAAAAGGGGCAAATGTCTGTGAACTTTGTGATGGTGAGTACAAAGTAAATTGTCAATAGGATTTTATAAATAGTCTTCTTGTTCTTAATTATTGTTTTGTAAAGAGTTGCTTTTTCTGGGAAGAGGGTTAAAGAAGGCATAGTTTATGGCTATTCTGTGGTATAAGATAAACATTAGGCTTATCTTCTCTGATATAAAACCGTATTGTATTTTGGATATTTCAAAGAAGACTAAAGCTAGTTTCTCCCTACCCCCCAAAACGAGCAAACAAATAACAAACTTAAGTTCTCTTGACTTAAGGATTTGAGAACTTCAGTTTTTATTTAGTAATTAATGAGAAGTTAAATGTATATTTCCCAGCTGCTTTTTAGATGTATGTACATATTAGACATCTTAAGAGATTTTGGATTTGAAATTGAATTCTATGAAAAACACCTTTGTCATTGTTCAACCATTTCTTCTTCATAATGGAATTATGAAGTGACTGATTCTCTGGTAGCTACATGGCATTCTATCAATCTTACTGACATTTTGCTTTGCAAATGAATTAACTCCACTATCAATTGACTAGCAGACCATTATTAATGGTCTATTAATTTTATTTCAAAGATCTATGACCTCATCAGAGTGGGGACTCCCTTTGCTGATAAAAACTGACCTCTCTTGATCATCTTTGAAAATCTCTATGATATAAAAAACAAAAACATCAACCTGTACCCACTTAAGTAATAAGCCCCTTTGAACTTAGACTAGTGCTCAAACAATACACACACATCTCATCACTCATTCTTACTTGATGCTTTTCTGGCTGGGTAAGACTTGCCACTAGTGTCATTGCTTTGAAGCAACAACTATATCTTACACAATTATAAAGATAAATGAATAAAAGAAAAGAAAAATAATCCTGGTAGTTATAAAATCATCTTTGCAGATTACTTCAGCAGTTCTATATATGGCACAATTTAAAAAATAATAATTAAAATTAGGTGAATGAGGGTCCCAGCAGCCCTTTGGTATTAGGTTTTACAGATGGAAGAACTTAAACCCAACAAGATGAAGCTTCTTGGCCAAGAAAATATTTAAGGAAAGTGACAAAGCCAAAAATTAGACTCAATAATTGTAGCTACAAATATACAATTTCCACTATACTAAATAATCCCCGATGACTATTCTATTTTGATGGCTCATAAGAAATATATTTTTTTTCCATTTTTTAAAGACAGGAATCAATATAGCTACCTGGAACTACCATGGCATTCAGATGAAGAAAAAAGCATTTCAATGACATCTATTTTACAGAAGGAGGGTAAGAGAAACAACTTCTCTTTTAAGATGACTTGTTCTTTAGTCAATAAAATCACAGCCAATTGGAAAAAAAATTAAGCCAAGGAAGATAAGTGTAGGCAAAGAGGAAAAGAGAGGTATTAAGTAGAGTAAGGTGCTTAAATATTATTTGTCTCCAAAAGTGATCACCTCAGAATGACCAAAATAAATTGAAATTCCTGATATTTGGACAGACTAGTGGTAGAGAAAAATCTAATAATTCCTATCCTAAATAATTACAACCTGTAGCAGGAATGAGTTGTTTTTGTTTTTTTGTTTGTTTTTGTTTTTAAACCAATAGGGAAAGTAGTCACATCATAGAGCTCCAAATCCATTCCAGCATTGACAGAATTGTTAGACTTTATCAAAATGATTAATGAAAAATAAATAGGATTATTACATTAGAGAAGGAATCATTCTTCTCTCTTCTCTTTTACAAGCATCTACCTAAAAAAAAAGAGCTAAGTTGCTAATTGCAAAAAAGATGCTGCAAAGAAAAATCTCCAACTTTATTTTGAGTATTCTTTAGCTGAGCTTTGACATCTGAAGGCATTGCTTCAACTTCACCTTAGCAAGGAGTTATTTTATAAGAAATAAAGTTTAACAATGATTAAGACTTGACCTTTCATTCTAGTAACAGAGAACTCTTAGATGATAAAAATATCTCTGCCAAAACAGGCTCACACCTAGAGAGTTGCCTAGTATACTGAGAGGTGATTGTGGCTTGCCTCAGGTCACATAGCCAGTACATATAAGAGATATGACTTGATCCCAGAAGTTCTTGGGTCTGAAGCCAGCTCTCTACCCACTGTTTCATAATGCCTTTTCAAAGTAAAATGGATGTTTCAGATAAACTTTCACTTATACAATTATCCTTTCTAAAGAACAGATTATTATTATTATGTTAAAAAAATATCTCCTCTTCCTATGGCCTCTCTTCCTGTCAAATTAGTTAAGAGCAAAAGAAATGGGTGAGGACAAAGGATGAAAGATAAATGCAAAAAAGAATAACTAAAGGAAGAGTGAGAAACAAGGTGAGGGAAGAGTTAAAGAAATTGAGAAAGAAAAGGGAAAATCATGTGGGAAAGTAAAAATTTGGAAGAGGCTGAAGGGGAAAGGAAGAAGAAATGAGTAATAGATAGAAAAATGAATGAGAAAAAGAGAAAGTGGATACAAAAAAGGGAAAAAAGTAGAAAGACTAAAAATTAAGAGGGAAATGGAAGAAAGGCAGAAGTAAAAGAAGAAAAGAAGGAAGAGTATTTGAACAGAAAAAAAAAGTTAGGATGAAAAAGAAACAAAAAGAGTTAAGTAGCAAGGAGAAGTTTGAGAGAAAAACAAGAATTGTAATAAAAACTATTGATATCTAATTCCAGCATCACTACAGTTATATATATATATATATATATATATATATATATATAGCTATATATATATATAGATATAGATATAGATATAGATATAGATATATATAGATATATATAGATATATAGATATATATAGACATATAATTAAATGTAAGAATAGAGGAAATATAAGATGGCCTATTACTATGGACAACAACCCTATCCTATCATCTTTTGGGAGAAGTTATAGGATAGATGATGACTAGCCAAATGATAACCAGTCTTGAATATATATGTGTGATTAGAGTAATGTATTACTACTCCATGGAGTTAGAAAATTGTAGACTGCTATGAAAAATATTTCTTTGATATCTAATTTTTGCTCTATAACCAATGATAAAAAACACTTTTTGGTGTCCTTTTTCTTTTTTAAGCTCCTTTCACTCTTCCAGAACAAAAGTATACTCAAGCAGAACAAATCAACACGTTGGTCATAGCTGAAAATGGCCACTTCATTATTCTCCACTTCCAGTCTACCACCCTTCTGCCTAAAGGCAGGAGGCATGCTGTACACCATCTGTACTCATATCTTTTTACTGTATTAGTCAGTTTCAAAGTGCTTGAATGTTTTGTCCTTTATATTATCGCATTCATCTTTTAATTTTTTTTCCTGATTCTGCTTTCCTTCACTATTTAATAACTTAAGAAGCAAAAGTTCTTTCTTCCCTTAACATCTCACACTACCATTTGCAACTTTGGTTCATATATTAAAATGGACTGGTTTCATTACATGATGAATAACATATTAAATGATCAATAACAATAACAATGATGAAACAGAACTGAAAAAAACTTTGGGTTGGGAACAGTAACAGTAGACTACAATGAAAAACAGATTACGTGAGCAATGTAGATAAAAAGTGGTTGAATCCCTCTCATAAACCTCCCTCCTAAAACACAAAATCCCATTCCTTCACATATACGTGTGAATTCAGCATTTATTCCTAATTTAAGGAATTTTGTTCTCTTTTGTTTCACATCTGCTTGTTGTGACTTCATGTTTATTCTCATCACTGTTGTTTCAGGTCCAATTGTTCTTCCAAATTAGGCTCTCATCTAAGATCAAAAACTTGTGATTGATTTGAATCAGATGTGAAATCTTGATATGTGCCAGTGCTCTTACATTATACTGTATTCTCCAAACTCAGTTTTACAAAGTTTATAATCTCTATCAAAATGGCAAAGAAGGAAAAAAAATGCTACTACATAAAATTGAAAACAAATTGAAAATGTTGTCAGATCACAGCGTTATCAGAATGACATCCTAATGTCTATTTAGGTGAAATCAAAGAAGAGTTTGCCGAAGACATACAACATTTCAAATCTGAAAGTCATCAATTACAAGTATTTATCTAAGTGAATGAAACCACTTTCTTGAATTTCCTAAGGGGATCTCAAAGAGAAATCTTAGTTGAATATGAACTGATAATTGAAGCTCAATCTTGAGTTCATAGAATTTAAGCTTAAGATAATAAGATTCAAGCTGGTAAGCAAGTGAAAATCTCTTTAAAAAATAGATGAAGACTACAGGGAGAATCCCCTTACTTTGAAAATATATGCTCTCTCTCTCTCTCTTCGAGGTTAATTAAAGAGCCTCCGGGATCTTGGGCTTGCCCTAAATGACAGTTGTAGTGCAGAGTGTTTGGGGGATTTTTATTGGCACTTGTGTTAGCTACAGCTGAATATAATTTTCTTTCTTAGATGTGGGTTTCCTAAGAGCTTAACATGCTTTTGCAATCTCCTAGTTGGAATGCTTCATGAGCCATGGAGATGATCTTTATAAAGTCACCTGCATATTCAGCTGACACCAAATGCAGCTACCTAACTACTGTACTTACTGGATGGAAGCAGAAAGAACACACAGTTTGAGTTCCTTGAACTATTCATTGGAAGATAATTTTCTCCTGGGCATAATTCAAGGTATTGAGTTTTATGTCATATTCATTTGGGAATGTGGTTAAATTTAATATTAGCTGTGAAAGGATCTTAAAGATGGCAAGGTATACCTCAATCCAAATTTCTCATTTTATAGATGAGAAAGCTGAGCTCTCAGGCAGGTGAAAGGCCCCATTCAAGGCCACACAGGTAATTCATGGCAATATCGGGACTAAAACCCATGTCTCCTGAGTGTTAATCCAACTATTTCTGCTCCAAAATACAGCTCTGTCTTGCAGGGGTGACGTGTTCAAGATCAGAACTCAAATCACTTGTCCAATCTTTTTCCACTCCATCATGTTGCCGTAGATTTCAGACATATGTGAGAAAGAAATAAAGGTAGGGCGTTATCTCAAAGGGGACATGTATCAATAAAATATCCTGTCTTCTATAATTAGACATAGTTTGAATTTACTAACCCTGTCCAATAAAACTGTCACCTAAAGACATTAAACCTGGGTGGCTATTAATTTGTTGTTTTATTATTGACTAACATATAGACGTTGAGTTATAAAGAGGTTTCACTGGTTCCTCACAAAACTGAACACAATTATTTATAGCAAGTAGATCGACAGATATGGAATAGTGTTTTCTTGACTGAACTGAATCTATGGCACACGGCGGAACTCAAGAAATGCTTACTGACGCTCTGATATATGATTAAAGAATTAGAGGTGGACAATAACCTACAGAGCATCTAGTTCAACATCATTTTACACATAAAGGTTTTGAATTATGGAGACTGTAACTTGCCCAATGACACACAAGAGAGTTAATGGGCAAGCCGGGTTTGAACACAAGGTTTCTGACTTCAAATTAAATGTTCTTTTAACTATAGTATGCCACAAAACTACTGTATGAATAAGAAAACAACATTTAGTAGAGCTCATCGGTCTACTATAAAGAAACCAGGGATGTTTTTAAGTTACATCAATATATACTTTCTCCGACTCAGTGGTTTGGGTCATTATGATAGTACTTTGTATCCACAGACAAACGGAAATACTCCGTTACAATGCTATTATTAGTATTTATAATAGCTCTACCGTGTTTGATAAATGAAGCCACATTAATTAGTTTCAGGATCTTATTCACGCTATGGCATATCCACTAGCACTTTTGAATATGCAATTAAAATAATTCAAAATGTCACTTATGTTGCCATTCCACATGGAATGCATACTGATTATGGCTGCTTGATTTTTATTAGACCATTTACATTTATAAACAAAATTTTATTAATTTTGAGGGGTTAGGAAATTTGCCCCCAAAGCCAGCCTCAATAACATTCAATGTAAAAAAAAAAAAAAAAAAAAAGAGTATAATTTATTACATGAACTCACACAAAATGGTTTTGCTACTCTGAGTACAAAAATTTCTTTTTTTCCTTCTCTTTTTTCTTTCTTCCTTTTTTAGCTATCTATCACTGGATCCATAGACTGGCCATTTTTCTTTTCTTTTTTAAAGATAAAACATATTTTTTTTTCAGATTACAACAGTAGGATATATATATATATGCACATACATATATGTGTTTATCCATATTCACAACAAATATTATAGAGTGGTAATTTTTCAATGCTTATAATTTAGAAAAGGTGGGGGGGGGTAGATCAAAATCACTAGTATTGACAAAAAGAACAAGAAATAATAATAGTAATTTGGGCCTTAATAATTCTAATAATTCTATGTAACAAAATCACAGGATTTTTTTTGGGGGGAAGAGAGGGTCAGACCTGTAATTTTATCCATCTAGAAAATTCAATATGATCAATTCCTAATTAATATAGAGCAATAACTTACCTATAATTTATAATTCCAGAGAGGGAGAGACACTAAGAGGTAATCAAACATGTCAATAATTACACAATTAATCTAGACATGAATCTAGATCTTCCAGACTCCAAACCTAAACCATTATGCATTATTCCATACTACTCAGTTTGCAAGTGTCACCAAAATAATTCATTAAATCATGTGGCAAATGCAAATACAAACTCTTTTCCAAAGAAACTTTGCAATATAATTCTAACTTCACTTCTTGGTTAGATATCGTCAGGGACAAAAGTAAACCTAGAACATCTGCTGACACAGCTGCTCCCTGATCTTGAAATCAGGGGCAAAGATAAGACTTGTTTGATGAAAATGAAAGCATATATTGTGCAAGATGACTTGTCACAAATAGCAAATTCTGTCTCTGAAAGAAAATTCCAGGTGTCCCCCCAAGCACAAGTCCAATTTCTTAGTGGATGCGCTGAATTGCTTATCTCCATGCTCTTGCTATTGTTAGTTCTTTTCTCTCAACTCATTAATTTTGGGAGGTGATAGATTTCTCCCCAAGGTTTATGGAAGAATTTTATTCTTATCACAATTATGTTTTCTCTGTCTTGTAAAATGCATTGTGGAGGCAGCCACACTGTAAAATTTAGGTAGAGTCAGTAATGTAATGGGTGACTTCTGAGGTCCCACCTTGCTCAAATAATCCTTTGACTGGTAGCAAAGCAAATTTTTTCAGGAAAAAAAAATAATTACAAGATTAAAAAAAAGTGAGGACCATCTGTGCATTTGTTTTGGATGAATGAAAAACAGTCTTATTAATTTAGGTTCAAGTGAATTCATATTCTTCATAGCCTTCATAGAGTTGGGGTTTAGCTCTCACGAGCAGTAATAGCATGGACATAACACAAACCTCTCCCAGCTTATTACGTCTTAAAACAGGTATAATTTACTTGTACCATTAGTTTGTATCACCCATGAGAATTAGAAGAAAAATGCTTCATGCATCTTAAAATACTATGTATATGTAACCTGTTTTTACTAAGTAATCCTCAATTACAAGCTACCTATATAAAACAGAAATAATATCCCATGTATTTGTAAAAATAGGACTGAATTGATTTTCTTAGAATTATGGAGAAAGATCTAGGTTTGAATTAACCAACCTATCCTCCATATTATGTGATGAGAAGTGAAAAATGAGGTAGAAAAAAACAGAGGTATAGACTGGCAGATGAAGATAGGAAGCTTAGAATGGCTTCACCTACTCAGAAATGGAAAGTTAGATTTAAATTTAATAGAGCAAGAACGCAAAAACTTTCCTTCAGTCTTTCCTTTTGCCATTACTCCTTCCCTTAGCTTTTCCCACTTTGGCCAGTCGAGAGAAGAAATCGACTGAAACAAACCAAAAAAATCAGTGATGCTGTATAGGATGAAATACTGGAGCTTTGACTACATATAGAAAGGGAAATGAGTAAATTTAACTATGAAAACACAAAATCTAAATGATATGAAAGACCATCTATGTTCATATCAGATAGACTCTGGGAAGAGAGGATTTTAAGACATGGAAAAATGTTAAAAGCAGACATTGAAATATAACTTTGTTGTTGTTCCTGAACCCTATATGATATGACACAAACTGATATATTCTATTAATTTTAAAAGGGATGCTTCAAGAGAACAAGGTTTATTGTTGTCTAAAAATTGAATTGATTTCTAATAAAATTGTGCCTCAACTTTGGCCTGTAAGACAGAAGATAGTCTAACGTAAGACAGAAACATTATGAAAAATTGTGAGGCGACTTTGTAATGTAGATCAAAGACCACTTCCATCCATCAAATTCATTTCCCTTGAAACTAAATCTGACGTTAATCTAGGGATCCAATAAAGAAATGTATTTCCTCATAATAACCTACTGTCAATAAACTTAATAAAGCCTTCAAATGAAAATCCAAATTCAAAGGATTTCAGAATTTTTCCATGAACATCTCAGTATTTTTATATTAATCTTTGATGATTGCATGAAGACCTGATGATGGCATTACTAAAGTTATACAAATAAGGAAAATGGGTAGTGAAAACAATTTAAATTGCCTTAAATAAAGATAGGTAAATATTAAATGGAAAGATAGTGCTCCATCAAATGTATTTTATCTTTATTTTTCCTAGTTATTAAAATGAAAGCAAGGATAAATACATTAGACATCCTAGTACTTTCCTCTTGTACAAAATTACATCCACTTTAAGAATGTTACTCTGAGACTGTAATAACTTGTTAGGGCAAAGAGGTATGAATTTGATGACAGGTATTTCCCATTTTAATAATGAAGGCATCAAATACATGGGTAAAAGAGAAAGATCTTTAACATATTCCACTTATCTTTGGAGCTCTTCCAGTTTCTTTTCTACAGAATTCATAAAACAAACTGTTTATGCTACATCTAAGCATAATTCTTGATGTTTATGTATGGTAGGAGTTTCTAGTTGTTAGATTCTGTGGCTGTGTCTTAAAGAGTATTGAACGGCTAAAGCCATGGTGTTGCTCCATTGACTTTGCCAGCTGAGTTTGCTCTTCAGGAAAATTAAAAAAAATGTTTTGTTAATCCTATCCATTTAGTCATAACCAGTAAAATGAACTGCTCAGCTGAGGATTGTTATGGCTATTGTATTGTCTGTCTGTAGACATTGTTACTGAAAAGTTCCTCAGCTGGAGAGCATATGGGCTTCATGTTGAGCCTAATTCTCCTTTCTGTATTTGGAAGTGGGTCTCCTTTCTGAGTCGATAATGAGGACTTTGCTCTCATAGCACTCTTCTGTCGGAAATAGCTTTACTTATGCACAGACACCTCTCTTCTTCCTAGAGAAGGATTCATGTGCTCTTCAAAGGCTCCGGATGAATCACAGGGATACAGGCGTGACTGATGCAAAAGGCTGCCATGACAATTCTTTATGCCAGTACCAATGGCTCAACAGGTTCCCTACTGGGGAGAGCTATCCCTCCTCTAGGCAGCCATACGGGCTAGCAGTTAGAGAAGAAAAAAGGGCGTATTATGGTGGCAAAGGAGCCCGATTCTCCAAGATGCCCAGGAAGGCCATCTAATAAAATCTAACCCACATACTTTGTGTATGTATGTATATAATATGTATATGTATATATATGTATACATATATATATAATGAGTGTATATATGTTATAACTTGTGTATATATTTACACTAATGTGTATCTTTGTGTGTATATAATATATATATATACTGTATATATATGTAAGGCATATATATTAATATGTTTTATATACTAATATATATGTGTGTATCTATGTATGTGTGTATATATTCATTCTTATATACTGTGTGTATATATATATATATGTTATGTGTATATATATGAATGTATATATACTGAATATATGTGTATATATAATGGATATATTAACATGTGTATCTATCTATATGTGTGCTTATATGTTGTATATATGTATTTGCAATGCATATGTATTAATGTGTGTGCATATATATACTAATGTATATTGTGTATCTACATATATGTGTATATATTCATACTTATATACATATATATTATGTCTATATATGATATTGTAAATGTGTATCCATGTATGTGTGTCTATGTAGTAATGCATATATGCTGCATATATATGTATATATGCATATATGTATGTGTATATATACTATTTATATTAATGTATATGTATGGACCAATGTATATATGTATATACTGTATATATACTGTATATATATTATATTAATGTGTATATATATAATATATAGTAATATAATACTAATGTTTATATATGGTACATATTATATATAATGTTTTATATTAATATAATGCTATAAAATAAACCATTTCAATGGTTAATTTTATAGCATTATCTTAGATGCTTAGTATTTTTATGCACATTTCTATCAAAAATCCAAACCAAAAAACAAAATATTTGATCCCTGTCGTCAAGAAATTTAAAGAAGTGTTATATAAACATGTATGCAAACAAATCAACAACATCAAGCATCAAAACAAAGAGGAATAAGCAATGCAAAAAATGTCAATGGAGAGAGAGATCACTATGTGTTGGTACGGCCAAAAGAGTTTCAGAGGTGGGAGTGGAGTATCCTAGTGAAATATCACAGTTTGGGTAGAAATTAGAAGCAATTCAAAGCCTTACCGCTAACCAAAGGCACAACCAGGACTTCTTACACTTCAAATGGATGTGAGAGAGAGATAAGCAGTAGAAGATATGGGGAGATACTGATTCCTTGCTCCAGATGGGTGTATTTGTATTGTGCGGTTTCTCTCTCAGAGAATGTGGTATTTATGCCCAGAATATTATTCCCTCTAATCCTTTGAAAGAGGTTGAGGATTGGGAATGGTGGTCCAAGTAGAAGATGGTTGCCTTGAGGAAATATGTCCCCCCCAAAAATCCCTCCACCGCTCCTGTTCTCCCACAATGTTGGTGGCTTAAGGCAAAGCCCCAATTATCCTATCTTAGTCGCGTCTATGTCTTTGTACTTAAACAATCTTGTAATAGGTTTCATTTGCAAAGAAGTATACTGTGCACATGCAATGAATCTCACTGATTGAACCTTAATTGGATCATGAAGAATGTAGAAAATTCTTTTGTCTTGAAAGACTTTAATACACTGAAATCTGTACAAGTGTATTTGATAAGCATAACATGATCTGCTGTCACACTGTTTAAATTAAAGACTTTTCTTGCAAAAATGACATCATCATTCAGATAGTGAAACTCTCTGGCAGACACATGTTCATTATGCTGAGCCATGCATACTAATTGTGTGCAGCTTGAAGAGTAACAAAAGAATTTCACTGTGATTTATGAAGAATTATATTTTCTTCTATCAGATCCTCCATCCAACGCCAGCTCTGTGGTTGCAGATATCTACCTGATGTATTTTTTTTTTAATGAAAAAGTATAACATTGATCCTCTCAAAGTCCTAATCCTCATGTTCCCTTATTTGCAGAAGATAAAAAAGGGACCAATCAAGTGATCAGCTTCACTTTCTGGCCTGGTTAAAATAATCAAAAAAGCATTGTTCCTTTCGGTCTATCTGGTGACTTTTCAGTGTCCCCTTCTGAAAAAAAAATTACTTTCTGCACACAGCAAGGGAGTCTGTATGTATATAAAAACACTGGGGCAGGATAGAAGTTTGTGGCAAAACAAATTTGTAATTTTGTGTTAAAGGAAACTCCTGGGGAGGAACGTTCTCTACCTAAGCAGCAGCTGCTGTATAACTTACAGTCCTGGTGAGTTCCTGGGGACAGTGAGAGGCTAATTAACTTCACACTGCCAGGGTGGGCTATAGTCGGGACTTGAAACCAGTGCTTCCCAGCAAACAATTCTTGCTTTGTTGTGATTTTTATTATACCTAAAAATGTAATTACTGTGTAATACCATAAAACATGAAAAGCCCATATGATATTAAATAATACATTATACTCAATCAAAATACATCTCTATATACTAAATAAGTTCTAAAAAGATTCCCCAAGAATCTCTTTTTTAATTCTCAAATTAAGATAAATCTATCTTTATTTAAGTTAGACCATCTAGTAAAATAGTCTGTAAAATATAATTAAAATACTCTTATAAAGCTCAGAACCCATGATTACAAAGGTTTTTAATTCTCAATCATTCTTGCCATTTCCAATTGCCTAAGAACTTCCCCCAGAGATGGAATGATGAAGCCATAGATTTCAGAGGGAAGAAGCTTACAATATTAAGAGTGGCCTGGTTGGGCGCCCAGCTGTAGGCAGACAAAGGTAAGGAGGCAAAGTAATTCAACTGGGGCCAACATCGAGCATCTTATAACAACGCACTGTGGTGATATGACTATTACTTCCAGGATGAAGGTAGCTGACTCCAACCAGGTAATTTGTCTTTATTCAGTTATTTTTCTTGTCCAATCATGTGCAATTCTTTGTGATCCCTTTTGGCATTTTCTTGACAAATATATTGTAGTCTGTCCTTTCATTCTCCAGTTCATTTTTACAGATAAGGAAATTGAGGTAGAGTTAAGTGACTTGCTCAGACCGTACAACTAATAAATATCTAGGACCATGTTTGAACTCGCAAAGATGAGAATTTCTGAGAGCAGGCCCAGGCTCTATCCACAGGTGCCCTACCCAGAACAGCAGAAATAGTAATAATGAAATGGGGAGGGCATCTACAGGTTCACTAAGTGATGATGCTTTAATGTTTAATTTCTAGTCTCTAACAGATGAGATGAAGTGCAAAAGAGGAAAATAATAACAACAAAGAAACTACAAAACAAAACAAAAAACAGTGAACCTAAGAGTTGGAAGTCCCAGGTTCAAGTTCTGCTTTTGCTTTTCAGATTTTTCAGATTTGAATTTCATTTATTTATAAAGTAGACTTAGCCTGCACCCTTGCAAAGATTTTTGGTTAGAATCTCATAAAGCAAAGTGTGTGGAAACTCTTTGCAAATTGAAAAGCACTATACACAAGTCACAGTATATCAATTCCTTCACCTCCCAATGGCCACCAGCTTTCCAAAACCCAACATAAAACCAATACAAATTTCTGTTTCTGATGATTCTGATCAGAGTTCATTGGCTTCAGGGAGAGAGGAAAAAAATAAAAATTAAAACCTTGTATGTGATTTTCCTCCCTTTACTGAATTGTGTTGGGAACGATTAGGGAGCACAGCTGACCTCTCAGAATGTCGCAGACCAGTTTATACAAGGTGTCAGTCCCTCACATGTACAAAATAATCTAAATGAGGTATATTTTCTCACTGATAGTTTAGGTTATCCAGTCCCTGGGCGTGCTGGATAATTTTCCTACTCCTGTTCCTTAAGTCTTAAACTGCCTCCAGCAATTCTGGCAAGTTGCAGTCTCATTGTCTGTTTTACTGGCTTTTTCCCAAACATCTCCCAGTATCTAACTCTGCTCCAATTGCTTTGGGTTTCGCCAACTCCCACCCAACACCTTAC
Source organism: Sminthopsis crassicaudata (assembly GCF_048593235.1). Classification (NCBI taxonomy): domain Eukaryota; kingdom Metazoa; phylum Chordata; class Mammalia; order Dasyuromorphia; family Dasyuridae; genus Sminthopsis; species Sminthopsis crassicaudata. The sequence continues at coordinate 21,930,615 of NC_133622.1, read as the reverse complement.
TCTGTCTCTTAAAAGTTTAAAAACTGAACATTAAAATGTCATCACTCAGGGAAGGAGTGTCCTGTCCATATGCCTATTTACATTCCTATTTAGCTTGGTGGGAGTTTTTCTTCACCCCAAAGTGATACTCATATCACAGCTTATAAATTTCTGCCTTTCTGGGTCTTGAGATTTGTATGACTAACTCTGGACAATGTTGTCCTTTTCTTTGCAAGGAAAGTGTTGAAAAAAATCATTTTCCTGTTTATAGCAGCTCTTTTTTTATTCAAACAAAGAATTGGAATATGAGTAGATGTCCATCCGTTAGGGAATGGCTGAACAAGTAATGGAATATTATTGTTCTATTTTTAAAAAATGATGAACAAACTGATTTTAGAAAGGCCTGGAAAGATTTACAAGAACTGATGCAGAGGGAAACAAAAAGAATCAGGAATACATTGTACACAATAACAGCAAGAATGAGCGATGAAACACTTGGTTCTTCTCAGTGGTTCAGTGATCCAAAGGAATTTTAATAGATTTTGAATAGAAAATGCCATTTGCATCCAGAAAAAGACGTATGGAGATTGAACGTAAATCAACACAAGCTATGTTCACTTCTTTTTTCCTGTATTTTTTTTCTCCCCCATAGTTTAGCCTTTTGTTCTGATTTTTCTCTTCCAACATAATTCGTAAAGAAATGTATATTTAAAATAAATTTATTAATTTTTAAAAATTCATTTTCCTGTCCCCAGCATGAAGGATGCTGTTTGCCAACAAGGGTATAGCCTCAGTATTGCCACCCAGCACCGATTTGAAGGCTGGTATCTGAGACATAATCTGCTCAGAACCCACCTGAGCTAGGTAGCCTGGAGAACTAGGGGTTCATAAGCAGACCTCAGTGACAAATTCTTCTGGATCACCCTCGGAAGTAAGGTTTCTGAACCTTCCTTGTGACTTGGACCCTCCTCATCAGTTGGCTGAAGCCCTTCTCAAGGTAATGCTTTTCAATTTGTACAAAAGGACACTTGGTCCTTCATTCCTGAAGAAGGGGCCAAATGGACATCACCGTATTAAAGTCAAGTTTAACACAAGTTTAACAGTGGCGTATGTATGATTCCAAACAATCCAGTTATGCTGAAATGCAAACAGATTATTCTGTTTTTTTAAAGTCCATTATGGGGGGAAGGGAGCAGCAAGGTGGTGCAGTGGATAGAGCACCAGTCCTGAAGTCAGGAGGACCCGAGTTCAAATTTGACCTCAGACACTTAACACCTCCTAGCTGTGTGACCCTGGGCGAGTCACTTAACCCCAATTGCCTCAGGGGGAAAAAAGTCCACTGGGCCCTGGTTAAGAATGCTGCACTAATACATGACTGAGTGAGAGATATGGAAAAGTGAGAGTTATATAAATGTCTGGGCCCACACTTGGAGAGTATATTAAGGAGATTCAGGGAAAATGTGCTGAGCTTTGGTGATAGAGAGATGAAGATCCCGTTACTATGATACCAAAAAAGAATACTGGCTCTTGGTTTCTAGGAGAAGCTCTATCAGTAGTTGTGTGATTTTTCACATCTCAGAGACTATATTTCCATATATGCAAGATAAGGAACAAAGTGATCTCTAAATTCCATCCTGATTTTATGTCGGTTTTAAAGGAAATCTCTATGAATGAATGATTTGTCAACAACAATATTCCAATGACTACCATGGGAAATGAATAAAAGCTAACTTTACAGAAGTCAGGTTTTTTTTAAATGGGATTTTTATCAGATTAGCAGACAAAATCCATTTAAACTGGGAATAATCATTTTTAAAACTACTGGTAAGCAGAATAAATGATTTTAATATATTAAAAAGCAAAACATTACCGGAAAATGTGTATTTAGTGAATACATTAACCAAGAAGTACTGAGTTTCCAGGAGATCTGATGATTTTATTCTACTTTATCATATTTTTTAAAAGAAAATAAGATGTGTTCTTTTATGGCATTTGACAAACAACAGCAACATTGCTCTTTTTTTTTTTTTTTCATTTAGAACTATTTGTCTTTCAATAATTGGTTAGTGTGAAGTAAGAGTTAGGTACAATAATACCTCTTTAGAAACAACTGAATACGTTTTTCATTCTTTTCACTGACAATTCTTGATAGGGAAAGAAAAAGAAGGAAGAAAAGCTCTGGGGGATTCTATACATTATTTTATTGGATTTATATATGCAGAATGAGCATGTTAAGTAAAGCACCCTTCATACTTTGAATGGTTTAGCTAGCAAACTCCTAAGAGAAAACTGATGCACAATAATAAAGAATAGTATTTTAAGTTTATAGGAATTTTGTCAAAGTACAGGAGAAGAAAAGTTAACGTGGGGGGACAAGGGTAGATTAGGAGGACAAAATAAAAATCCAGCAGGGGGGCTGTGAACCCAAGATCAAAGCACTGCTTCTGCTCTTTGATGTTCTTATCCCTGAATTAGAAGCCTACTGTTGAGAATCATTCTTAAAGTTAAGAGAGGACAGAGCAGGTAAATATTGGCCATTAAAAAATGTATTCCAATGCCAAAGGGCACTTTATAGTCTTAATATTTGAAAGTGATTAATATATCATTAAGTTACTACTAGAATATATTCAATACTAGATAGGCCTTAAGTTAGATAATAATAGTAAAAATGTACATTTACTCCACAAAATCATTTGCTAGAAGAAAATTAGTGAAGAAACCCAACTTGTTTTAATTTTAAAATAAATTTAGGAGATTTTCTTCAAATATAGAATAATATAAATGAGAAAAAGCAAAGAGCATTTAGCTTCTGTATTTTTAACTTTTGATAATAATCCCAGGATCAACTAGGGGCATGAAAACTCCACTGTTCCTTTTATTAATAACAACATTCTTTTATACTAATGACTCTGTGTGAAGGAGAGGTCTTTATTACATTAAGAACAACCAAGAAAATCATTTGGAGGAGGGGGGAACAAAACTCCTGACCTTTTCCTTTGAACTCTCCAGAATTCTTAATGTTCAGTAAAAGAATGTTTTTCAGGTCTGTAACATTAATGACTGCCCATTAGGTGGCTGGATTGAACAGAAACAATATTAAAGGAAACTCCCAAGCTTCCAGACCTTTTTTTTTTTTTTCCTCCCAATTTTTGACACCTCCCGAAAGGAGACTGAATAGAAGAATTTAGCAGAGGATTAGTAAATTACTACTCTTCCTCTCTCTGTGGGTGGTCTGACCCCAAAATCTGCCCAGCTGAGAACTCCAAAGTCAGACAAACACATAGCAGAAAATTAAAGAGCAGCTGCAAATGTGTCTCTCATAATTAATTTTTAGCCCTGGCTACAACAAATGTGTTTAAGTTAGGTTGGGAGGGGTGCAAACATGGAGTTAAAAATAAAATTCAATGGAAGGATCTACTACTTTTCTCCCTCCATTCTTTTGTGGAGGAAACAAAATGTTAAGAGTTAATTCACACTATGATAGGATCACATCTCTGGCCTAGGAAGGGGACACGTCTCCTTTCCAAGTTCTTTTTCTTTTTTTTTTTTCCCTTAATATGGCTCCATTCCAGAATTTTAGAATAATTATTTAGGTTACAACTGAAATGTAACCAGACTTTTGAGATCACTGGGTGGAGTTCCTCTTTCTGTCAGATCAGAAAATACCTTGTACCTGCTTAAATTGTCTTGGCAACCCAAGATATTCTTAATTATAAGAAATTAGCTGGAAGGAGATTAATCTTTTCTCCAAGGAGTCAACACCCAAATGCCACTTTTAGCCTGGCCACACCCCAGGAAAACATCATTATCTTTAGAGAGAAAGATGGTAGAGTAACAGGTGAGACACGTTCCTTATTATCTAATTTAGTTGATTAAGGATCTGGGTTTTAGTTATTAAAGAAACATGCATGACTAACAAAGCTTTCACAAGTAGCTGATAAAAAATAGCCTGCCCTTGTATTTTTCTTGTTCTCTCCCATAAACTAGAGCATTATAACCTGCACTCTAAGACGTGTCTGAGACTCATCTAAAGCAAACAAGAAGTAGAAACTGTAGTAATCGTATTTCATTATTCAGATTTGCATGTATGATGTGAACTGAGGAGCAGAAAATGAAACTTTTAGCTCTTGGCTTTCAAATCCAATTTTGGATCAGGGTAGACAGAAAAGATGCACCTGGAAATGAAGGAATATAACAAAATATCTGCTTTCCATCCCTGCTCTGCTCATGTCATCTCTTTCCATTGAATAATGCTCAACTTTTCTAAGAAAGGGAGGAACAACAACAGCCAATTTTTAAAAGTCATCAGAAAACTTTTTAAATGGATATTTAGTGTTTGTTATTAGAAAAATTTAAGCTCATGTTTAGGACTATTTTTAAGGAATGATGAAAATTCGAACTTTGAAATGAACTGTGTCTGGGGTAGGGACTGAGATAAATGGAAATAGGACTGCAGGTCTGAAGGTAAAAGTCTAGGGGAAGGAAAAACCCTTTGTTCATAAAAGGCCTGAACCTGGGTCACCCTTTCAACATTTAAACTTTTTAAACCAAAAATTCCCTTTTTCTCTTGTAGAGTTGGGCAGGTACATTGTCTCATCATCAACAATATTTCTCCCTTTTAATTCAGTATATCGGAATCTTTTCAGGAGGAATTGTTTCTTTTTTTTCTATTCTCAATGATGTATTCTGTTACTGTAGAAGAGGTCTCTCTGCCTGTAATTGTTCTTCCTTCAAGCCACCCTCCACATTGCCCTTAAATTGGTAGGCCCCATAAACAGAATCCAATAATGAAATGAGCTCTTTTGTGAATTCCAATAGTATCTCCCTTCTGCCTAGAGGATAAAGACCATTCTGCTCATCCTAATATTCAAAGTCATTAACAATCTGGTTTGCACTTCCCTATCCAAACTTATCTTAGTTCAATCCCTCTGTTGCAACATGGCTACTTTCCTCGTTTTTCTCCTAAATACCAAATTCATTTCTGATTCCAAATTTTTTGATGTTATATTCATAATCCTGTATAAGTCATTTTTTTCTGAAATCATCTAAGTCATCTCAGGATGAAGTTAAGATCCAGATCAATGCTCACTTCACTCATCATGACTTTTCTAACCATTTCATCTACTAACTTAGCTTGAATATTTCTGAACTACTATAGTAGTTATTATATATTCTCAAGGATTGGTGCTTAATATTTTTTCGTAGAAATGTTAGAATAAAATGTTAGAAAGGCAGAATATGATAAAAGGTACAACTTTATATGATTACTTTGGTATTTTTGTTTGCAATTTTTGAATTCACCAAGATTATGAATTTAGAGATTTCAGTGAAGAGAACTGAAACTTCTTTTGCATACTCTTCAAAGCCTCATGGACAGAATTCTCTTTATTTGGTGAGTATTTCATTAATGCAAGGGTGAAACCCACACCAGATTTGGACATTTTGCTGATTAAAAGGTGGGGGAAGGAAGGATGGAGTCAAGATGGCAGAGAAAATGCAGCAAATCATCTGAGCTCTTCCCCAAATCCCTCCAAACACCTTCAAATAATGCCATAACAGAATTCCTGAAATGGTAGAACCCCAAAATGATGGAGTGAAATAATTTTCCAGCCAAAGACAACTTAGAAGGTCTGCTGGAAAGCCCTGTCACACCATGGTGACAGAGGAGCACAGTCCAGCTTAGGCTGTGGCCCAGGAGTGGGCCTTGAATCATCAACAGCAGCTGTGGCTTGCAGAGCTCTCAGCCCACAGATGGTAAGAGGATCCGACAACAGGTAAGAAGGAAAATACAAGCATCTCTTTGCTAGCACTAAGGCAGGACCCTGTGCTTTTTCCACACTAAAATCCGGGTGACAGTTCTGAATGGCAGTCCAGGGAAATGCACTAGCACACCAGAGTTTGTGGCCATAGTGAAGTGGGGTTCTCCTCAGAGTTCCAGGGCAGAAAGGGATGCTTGTACTCTCTCACAGACCAGAAAAGAGACTAGAAAAGCAGGAAACTGCTCTTTTTAGATCATACCACCTGGGAAGAATTGAAAATTTATATAGGTCTTTAGAAAGGACAGATCTCAAAGCAGTTGCAGAAAACATCTGAAGATTTGAACAGTGCACTCTCCTCTATTGAAGAAGAGCCCCATTTTAACAAAAAGTTAAAAGTTAAGAAATGGGTTGGGAAATGAGCAAACAACAGGAAAAAATCTAATCTTACAAAGTTATGGTGACAAGAAAAATCAAAACACACTCAGAAGATGACAAAGTCAAAGTTCCCACGTTCAAACTCTCCAGGAAAAATATTAATGAATTGATCTCAGACCACAGAAGAACTCAAAAAGGATTTTGAATATCAAGTAAGAGAGGTAGAGGAAAAATTAGGGAAAAAATAGTGAATAACTGAGTAAAGGAGACAGGCCCATGAGCAAGCATGTATACAGACACACACACACACACACACACACACACACACACACACACACCTTCTGAAGAAAATAACACCTCAAATAACAGATTGGTCAAATGATAAAGACGTACAAATCAATGAAAAGAAGCATTTCTTAAAAAGCAGGGAAAAAAAGGTGCACAACAATTAACTGAAGAAAAAAAATACTTAAAAAGTAGAATTAATCAAATGGAAAAGGAGATACAATAGATAACTGAGGAAAATAATTCCTTAAAAATCAGATTTGAGAAAATGGAAGTTAATGACTTTGACAAATTAGGAAAACAAGAACGTAAAACCAAAAAAATTAAAAAATTAGAAGACAATGTAAACTGTTTTGCTGGAAAAACAACTGATATGATAAATAGATCCAGGAGCCATAATTTTAAAAGTATTAGAGTGAGACCATGATCAAAGATCCTCTAAGGTTTTTTCAAGAAATTATAAGAAAACAAAAACAAAAAAAACAAAACAAAACAAAACAAAACAAAAAAAAAAAAACCTCCCTAGATATCCTAGAGTCAGAGAATAGAAATTAAAATGAACAGAATTCACAGATAACTTCCTGAAAGAGATCCCAAAGTGAAAAATCTCACAATTCCTACATGGGAAGATGATACTTGTAACTGATAAGAACTTTCCCTTTATTAGGGCATAGATGTGAGTTGAATATGAAAAGACAGTATCTTAAAAATAATAATAAAATTAAGGAAAGAGAAAGAGGAATGCACCAGGAAAAAGGGAAAGGGAAAATGGAGTAAACTGTCAAATAAAAGAGGTAAGAAAAAGCTTTTAGAGTAGAAGAAAAGATTGGGGAGAGGAAGATGAATAAATCTTATTCTCATCAAAATTGGCTTAAAGGAGGAATAACATGCAAATTCAATTGGTTATAGAAATCCATCTTATTCTACAAGAAAGAAGAAAGGCAAGGAGATAAGAGAAGGGATGGGAGTGATAGAAGGGAAGGCAGACTGGAAAAGGTAGTAGGCAAAAGTAAAACACCTTTGAGGAAGGACAGGTTGAAAGAAGAGAAAAAATTGAATGAAAGGAATGGGCAGGATGGAGGGAAACAGAATTAGCAATAATGTCTGTGAAAAAAAAATAAGTAAGTTTTTCTGATAAAGACTTCATTTTCCTTTCCCCTCCATGTATACAGAAATATTTTTTGCACTTAATAGTATTTTATTTTTTTCAAATTGGTTTTCAACATTCATTTTTTTTTCCAGTTTGAAGTTTTTTCCCCTCATTCTTTTCTCTCCCCTCTTCCCAAGACAACAAGCAATCCATGATGGGCCACATATATATTATACAATCACATTAAACATATTTCCATATTTTTCATTTTATAAAAGAAAATTTGTAACAAAAAAAAAAAACGCAATAAAGAAAAAAAGTTTAAAAGAGTGAATGAAAAATAGTATGCTTCACACAGACTCTATAATTCTTTTTCTGGATGTAGAAAACATAGTCATAGCACAAGATTGCTATCATGGTGTTCAATATTCTCCTGACTCTTCTCATTTCACTCATCACAAATTCATGTAAATGACATTTCTTAAATGAGAACTCTATAAAAATTTATACACATAAGAGCTGCTCCCTAACTGATAAATTATCAAAAGATATGAACAGTTTTCAGATGGAATAATCATAACTATCTATAGCCATGTGAAAAAAAATGCTCTACTGATTAGAGAAAGGCAAATTAAAGCAATAACGTGGTACTATTTCATACCTATTAAATTGTTTAATAGGATAAAAAAGCAAAATGGCAAATGGTGAAGAGAGTGTAGGAAAAATGAGACATTATTGGTGGTGGAATAGTGAACTGATTTAGCCATTATTTAGGATAATTTGAAACTACGTCAAAAAAGGCTATAAAACCATGCATACTCTTTGACCTGGCAATACCACTACTAGGTCTGTATCCCAAAAGATTAAAAAAGAAAAAAGAAAAAGAAAAGGACTTATATGCACCAAAAATATTTACAGCAGCTTTTTTTTCTGGTAAAAAAAGTATTAGAAATCGAGGGGTTGCCATCAATTGTGGACTGGCTGAACAAATTGTGTGTTATATGATTGCGATAGAATCCTATTGTGCTACAAGAAATGAACAGGATGCTCTCAGAAAAAAAAGACTTAAATGAGCTGATGCAAAGTGAAATGTATTATATACAAAGTATCAGCAATCTTTTAAGATGAGTAGCTATTCTCAGCAATACAATTCAATACAACTCTGAAGGACAGATGATGAAAAAAACGCTATTCATCTCCAGAAAAAGAACTGGAGATTTCTGATTTCAGACTGAAGTACACTTTTTTAAAATTTATTTTTCTTGAGGATTTTTTTTGTCTGTTTTCTTTCACAACACAACTAATATGGATGCTTGCTTGATGACATAGATATAATCTAGGCAAAATTGCTTGCCTTCCCAATGAAGGAGCTGAGTTAGGAGGAAAGGAAAGAATTTGGAATTCAATGTTTAAAAATGAATATTTTAAATTGTTTTTACATGTAATTGGGGAAAATAAAATGATAAATATTTTAAAGGGGGGGAGTAAAGTCAAAGATGAATGTGAAAGTCACATATAAAAACACTAAGAAAACAATCTGCAGAGGCAATGTACTTATCCAGGGTAAATTTTGCTTCAGTGCATTGTTTTCTAGCTGTGTATGTACATGACAGCAACAGGAAAGATTTGCAACTCAAAACTGGTAAATGCTGAATCCTCAAACTGTTTTGTCATTATTGAACAAATTCCCATTGCCCTAAGAAATCCTAGCCTGCTAAAATGAAGGTTTGGTCAATACGCTGGTTGATCACCAGAAGTTAGAGGTTTCCCACCAATGCTGAAATAAGAAATCTGATCTAACGTGGACATGGAAGAGAATCTGTGTCTCCCTGTATTCTCCAAGCAGAATTTATTTGGTGAAAATCAAGCTATATATCTCTACCTCATATGGAAGACATGAAAAAAACCCTCAGCAGCCAGAGTACTTAGCAGATCTGGACATTTGAGGCTAAGCATCTTTGCCCTTTCTTTAATAGTGTAGAGAAGAAAAAGGTCAGAAGAGGAATGGAAAAGTTAAAAATGAAGCATCTAGGTTTACTCCAAATTAAAAATCTCCAACTAGTCTAGGAAACGGCCAACCTAGTCCCAAAGCTGCCTGCCGTCATAGTAAGCTGATCCAGCCCAGTGGCAGAGGCCTGCTCAAGACAAAGAGTCTAGCCTGTCAGTTGAGTCTAATCAACAGCAGTGAAGATCCCATGCCAATTGAAGAAATTTATTTTTTGTACACAGTCTCCAAGAAAAAGAACAAAGACCAAGGTTGAGAATTATAACCTGTCTTGAATATGTGCTTTCTATGATATTTTGACTTTCTATCCATTCTTCTTTATGAATACTCTGTGCATTTGGGGAAGTGCATAAATGTATTTCTTATTTTGACTTTTTTGAATAAATACCTTTGTTGTGAGTTAATTATGAAAGTGTCATGGAGTCACAGATTTAGAGCTAAAAGTCACCTTAAAGGCCAATTAGTTTAATGTTCTCAATGTACAGATGAAAAAAAACCAAGACAGAGATTAAGTGATTCATCTAGAATCACATAACTAGTAAGTGTCCCAGGCAAGATTTGAATTCAAGTCTGATGATAAGTCCAATAACTCAATCTAATGTGCTATCTATTTGCCTCCTTACCAACTAGCTATCAGTCAATCAGATTTGTTGATGGGAAATCCACTGAAAGTGGAAAAAATCACATGATTCCTTCTAGGATGGCAAGTTGGAAATAGTGATCCAAATTGCTAACATAGAACATAGTAAACAGTTAATAAATTTCTGTTGATTTATTGATGGTTGCAGTTGGGTGAATAAGCCCAGAAAGAGTGGGTAAAATACTGCAGATTATGAATTTTTTCATGCCACATAAGGAAGGAGTGGAGGATAGTAAAAAGTATGTTTGAGAATTAGTATATTTTTCTCGCGTCTGTGTATGCAATATATGAATCTATATATTCTGCAGTGGGTTGAAACTAAAAAATGCTCAGTTAATTATATGTTGTGTTTAACAACATAAGACTTTTAGGATGGAAACTTATGGATGAGGCTAATAATTATGTAAGGAAAACAAAGTATGGGTGGTACAGATAAAAAAGTCTTCATCAACTTTGGTGAATAAAGTTAAGCAAATAATTAAAATTGAAAAGACACATTAGGATAGTCATGATAATTAACATTATAGTTAGTTGTGTCCTAATTAGGATGTTGCCTTAGTGCTCCCATATTAAAAACAAAAATAGAATTTCAGAAAAAAAACTTATAAATAACCAAGCTCAGCTTCTTCAATGTATGTTTGAGGAAACATTACTTTTTAAATAGCTCCACAACTTTCACTTATTATTGTGTGTTTAATTTAACTTTATTTTATGTTCCCTCTAATATATACATGTCTATATATGTGTGTACGTGTGTGTGTGCGTATGTGTGTCTATACTATATATATATATATATATATACATATTTCTATGTATTATGCATATAAATGCATCTTGTGTTTATATATTATATATAAATATATATTATATATATACATAAATAAAAATGAATATATATATATATGTATATATATATATAAATAATTTTATCTGACCTAATAATCACAGAAAGTATTCAGTGTGTGTGTTTTAAAAAAAAGTATATCTTAAATGTTAAGTACTAATTAAGGATAGGTTTTTTTATTTCCATTATAAAAAAACTCTAATATATAAAGACTGATCTATTTTATGTAAAAAATGGCATCATTTTCGGGAGGGAGATGTTTTAAGAAGTGATATAACTTAATACTTCTTTTCTAAAGAAAAGCACTCTGCACAATATTAATTAATGAAAAGTAAAATATAAATGTCTGCGATAATGCTGCATTATTGAATTTGCTTTATAATTGGCCACCTTAATTTTTGATTATTTCTATGTTATATCAGTGATCGATATGGAAATTGCTAGCCTTTTATTAAAAAAAAGGTTAAAAATTCAAAAGAAGTCAATTTAGGCAGATTAGAATCCTCTATGAATCTGGTCTTGCTTTATCTTTTAAACTGTTGCCTCTCGAGTTCCATTTTTAACCACTAGCACAAAATAAGATTTTGTAGTGACTGGATTAGCTATCCATACATTTTAGTAAAGTAAATCTCCTGCCTGTAAAGCAATTACAGTGGTAATTCTGTCTCCCCTACATTATGTTCACCTTCTTTATTAAATTTACTAGACCATCTTCAACTAACCAATATATTTTTTCTTAAAAAGCTACTGCCAAGTTTTAAAGTTTACCTTAAGTCACGTATTTTTATGCAAAGCAAAATTTAAGAATACATAGTTGATACTGACCTTATACCCTTTCTAGTGAATTTGCATATGGAACCAGTACCTGGTACAATAGAACAAATAACGCTTGAGTTCTTGAAGTCTATCCTGCTCATGAGAGTGAGTGTGAGGAAAGTAGATTCAGGACTTATACATGTTACAGTAATGATAATGAAATTGCAAATAACCTTAAAAATATCAGAATTCAGGTTAAATTCAGTTAACAAGGTTGGCTCCAAAGAACACTTCAATACACTAAGTGGAGAAGAAAGAGACTCAAGGTGCATCATGTTGTGAATGCATCCACTTGATTTTGCATAACTGGTTTTCTTTATAATAAAAAGGGTTTTATTTGAGGAGAAGAATTATTAGAAAATGATGATGGTGTACAAATGATAGGTATGAATAAAAATTTTAAAAAGTAAAAGGTAGTGATAAAAACTAAAAAGTTGATGTGTTGTTTTGGAAGGCAGAGAGCAGGACAAAGGGAATTAATCATTTAAACTATATAATATACTACATAAGTACATATATATCTATAGATATATA
>NC_133622.1:21883288-21913288 GCF_048593235.1 Sminthopsis crassicaudata | reverse complement strand
GAGAAAGCATACCTTAAAATTAGAAAGATGTCCATTTAAGATTGGCATATACTGGCTCTATGATATGAGAAAGTTACTAATTCTCTTAATTTTAGTCAATTCTCTGGGACAAATAAAAAGCAGTAAAGATATCAGCTTGTATTGATAAAAGGTCTTTCTTCATTCAGAGTTCCTTTTACCAATGGAATCACTGACCCATTCCTCCATATTAAAGTTACATATGTAAATGTCTTATACCTTCATGTAGATAGTAAAACCTTTGAAGTCAAATATCTTCTCTTACTCATCTGAGTACTACTCTCATTCTCTAATATCTAGATTATTTCAAAACAATTCCCTAAAAAATTATGCTAGATTGAGTTGAAAAAGTAATGAGGAACATCAGGTATGTCCTAAACAAATATTTAGTAAATTACTGAGATTTTGTTGAAACCATTGAATATAATCAAAATATTATTTCCATTGTCATTAGTTTGTATAGTCACCATTTTTACTCAAGAAGAGTCTTAGGATTTTGAAGTTGAGAGGTCAAAGATAGAGAAAAATTGAATTCAAATCCAATAATTAATTGTTGTACTGTGCTGGAAAGTGAAGGGACCAAGTTTTGGTGGGACATGATTCCTACCCTCAGACAGCTTACAGAGTAGTGCTTTGCAGACCAAAGTGAGAATTGTGGTCGTGTGATATTTAGGATATTTAGAAGGTCTTATTTGAATTGGGATTAGAAGGATGGGTAGAGAGAATATTGTTTGATGGCATAGCTGACAGCAAATCCCAGAAGAAACTATGTAGTCCAAGTTTAGAAATTTTCATTTGCTTGCTATTAAGGTTTTTTTTAGGATTAGCTTCAAAAGTTCATTCTAAAAATTACAATTCAACAAACAGAACCTTGAGCAAAAAATCAATTGTGTTTATGACTTATTGATCTCTTTTTTTGCAAGGGTAGAATCATTTTTTTCCCTTTATTGTCTAATTTCTTTACTCTTAGTCTTGCCACTCATGAACGTAAATGTGAGAGCAAAAATTATTAAGGCTTTAAGATGAATTTATATCTCTGGGATTTTAAAAAGGATATTTTAATCATATCTGATTATAAAATACCATTAAAAATTCAACAATACTCTAATGGAAATATAACGATCTAGAAGCTAAACCTAGACGCTTGTCCCAGTTTCACAATTATTAGCTGTGTGACTTTAGACAAGTCACTTGAGATTTCTGAGGCTGTATAAAATAGCAAGCAAATACTGCCTGGTTCATTTGGAGGATACTATGAATAAATAAATGGGAAAGGCTTATGGGTCATAAAAATCTGCCATAAATAGGAATGACTTAAGTAGAGAATCTTGGAGCTCACAAGGATCTGAGAGTTAGTGCCCATTAAAATCCCTCATTTTAACTCCCTTACTTCAATCCAGTCATGCATCCAGTTAATGACAGAAATCTGACAAGAATCCAAGTCTGATTCGTATTTCACTGTTCTCTCCACTAAAATCAAGATGTCCATAAAAGAATTATGGGCTGATGTCCTCTCAGTAAATTTTAAAAAAATTTTTTTGGCTTCTCATTTTTTAGTTCATCTCAGTATTCTTAGTGATCTTGGGAATAAAGACAAACAAACTCAATTCTTTATTCTGACTATACTTGAAATGGATAGACCTAAAATCAGTATCTCGTTTTTCTTTCCATATAATTAAAATTTGAGAAATCATTTGGCATGGTGAATAAAGCATCAGTTTTGGCATCGGGAAGACTATTGTTCATGTTTCACATCTGGCACGCTGGCTACTTCTCCAAGTCATTTAATCTTTTAGAGACCTAACCAAATTTTTAATAGGGGCAGCAAGCTGGTACATAGGATGAAGTGCTACGCCTGGAGTAAGAAAGATCTGAATTCAAATCTGGCCCCAGACATTTACTAAGTAAGTCATTTAAGTCTGTTTGCCTCAGTTTCCTCATCTATAAAATGAACTGAAAAGGGAAATGGCCAACCACTCTAGTATCTTTGTAAAGAAAATCCCAAAGAGTAAAAGTGACTGAACAACAAAAAGAAAATTATAAGAAAAAAGAATAAGAAAAAAGAAAATTATCCACTAGAAATGGTAGAAGAATTTTCTTCATGTGAAATTGCAAAAAGAAGTCAACATCCTAAAGTACAAACCATCTTCAAAGCCTAAAATTAATAACATTTGAAACAGAAAACTAAGAGATATTGTATGTGTTTTTCTATGATGTACAGCATATGTATGTCCATTTATTGCATATTTCTGTTTTTTCTTAAAATGAAAAACATTTCTTTAATTTTTTTTCCCCAAACACATTCTATTTTCAAGAAGGGGAAGGAAAAAAAATGTCTGAGTCTGTAGCTTGTACACTTTAGATAGTGTGTGTGTGTGTGTGTGTGTGTGTGTGTGTGTGTGTGTGTATTAAACAAGTTAGCTCAGTGGATAGAATGTATTGGGCCTCAGATACTCACTAGCTTTTTGATCCTAGAGATTAATTTCTGTTTGACTTAATTCACTGGAGAAGGAATGGCAAACTACTCTAGCATCTTTGCCAAGATAACCCCAAATGGGGTTAAGAAAAGTCAAACATGACTTAAAAAACAACTGAACAATAATATTCAGACTACCTCTAAATCATCTCCATAAAGTAAGAGCTGTCTCATTGTTTTAGTTTTCTTGACTAGCATCTTGAAATCAAAGGATGTTAAATATTGCATGATATTAAAACTCAACAAAGTACAAGGCTAGCCACTAGTCATGTACTGATTGCATAAATGGAGAGGCTGTATAGCTGACCTGAACATCAATTATAGGGCAGGAATTATGGCATGTTATGGTAATCCAGTAGAAGCACTTTAGTACATATGACTCAAAATTCAACTTATTGTATTATCTCGGAAACTGATGGCGAAGTTCTTGCTCTGAAGCTAATTTATGCTGATTGGAGAACAGTGCTTTGCAATTACTAAAAGAGCTTTTATGTACTTCTAAATTCTGAGTTGGTGGCTCTCAGGTCCTCTGTGAAAATTCCTCTATTCTGGATGGTTCTTTCTTCCTTTGGAAATGCAAATAGATTTTGACATCAATATTGACATCAATTCTTAGAAACAGTAGTGTAGGTTTCTCTAAGGCCATATTCTCCATTTAAAAATCATCTTCTGCACAATTAAACTTAATACAACCTCCTTTTTAATAGCCAAGGTATTTTCAGTCTCTCAATTAGTTCTTTACAGAAATGTCCAAAAATCTAAGTATCATGTGAAGATTTTTCTGTAATACTATTGTTATTACTATTAGAATACTCATTGAGATATTTTCTTTCCTTTAAAAAAAGAATCCCAAATTGTTGAATTTTTTGGAGGATGTGAATAAATGCACACCCTTGAATGGTAACAGAAAGATAAAATGTTTAATACATTTATCTCTAAATGACAAGATTTACAGGTTTGTTGTGTTTTTATTTTCTATAAGTTTTCCGGTAAAATTAGAAGAAACTCTAATTTGCAAAGGAAGATGCAAGAGAACAATGTAGCGTCTCTCTTATGTGAGAGGTGCCTAGAATTCGGCTATGTATGAGTGGTGAGCTATGATTCATTCAACGCCTTATCATAAGACTGAAAGACAGAATAGCTGCAGGAAAAATAGAGGTCTGATAAGACAGTCCTGTCATACGCTATTAAAATTGGATGCTTGGGATAACATTTTCATGTTTTTTTTTTTTCCTTTAAGTTTGAATGGAAAATTAAACTCCATATGTTTTTTAAAGAATTAGCCAGAGATTTAAAAAGATGTCCATCGCACATTTCCAAAATCATAACAAGTTGTTCTATGAATTAATTAATATGTGTTCTTTGACTGGTCCCTAATAATTTCACTTTATTTTTAAAAGCTTTTTCTGTGTTTATTTAATAACTATTATTGTCTTTAAAGTAACATACTCATAAAACAGGAAATGAATAATTAATATTACAAATGAAGATGTCACTCTAAAACTTGGCATGAACATTCGTTCAGAAGTTAGAAACCTAGCTTCAAATCCTCCATGTGATGACTCCTACCTGAGTAACTATGGCCAAGACATTTATTCTCTGTGGGTCTCAACTTTCTCAGCTATAAAATGAGGAGGCTGCACCACATGGCCTCTAAGATCTTTTCCAGCTGTAGATCCAGTATTATATGACATTTAACAATATGTGAAACTAGAAGATTTCATAAATTTTTGGCTAATATTCATTTTGTAAGATAAAATTAAATGAGCCCATTTTATTTTTAAAACCAAGTATATATAGAAGCAATAAAAGCAATAATCTAACAAATACTGAGAATCAGCATAGAACTGAGAAAAAGAGTGATAATTCTGCTATCAGAAGACAAAAATGTCAATCTTCCCATAGCCAAGCTGATACCTATGGACATATAACTTAGTTTCTAAAGACTTAAATTGCCTTTCCTAGGAAATGAGGTAATTAGACTGAATAATTACTAGTCTCTTGTAATTTGAAATCTATGATCCTAAAGTACCACTGGATTTATTAAGCAAGTTAATTGTGCTTTTTGCATTGTCTGTGGAAAGTGCCATTGCAATTTGAGAAACTCATTTTTCTGTTCCTTTTATTTTCTTTGGAAGGAAATGTCTCACTAGTGGAAATCCAAGATCAGATAGGCAAGAGGACTCTAAAATGTCTTTAGGATCACTTAAAAAAAATCACAAAACCTAGTGAGATTGGTTCTAGTGGTCTGGAATACAAGCAGACCCCTCCCAGTAAAATAAGGCTAATGTGCCATTCTTGATGTCTAAGCATTTGCAAAAGTAGAGCCCCCTCTTCTTTTTTCTGCATATCTTAAGAAGAAGGAGAACTTCCAAGATTTTCATATTCAAAGGTATAAAAAACTGAATGCAATACTTTCCAAAAAAATAAACATAAACTCACTACTGAAAGAACATTATACCCCAAAGAATTACCCTAAGGCATAGTATAGTCTTGAATGAGACTTTCTCTAAAGAAAATGAACTAACTTCGGAGAATAATCAGCTCTATTCCATTATTAACACAAGATAATATGCAGGCAATGTAGTGTTAATAAGAAAATCAATCTCTCTGTCTCTATCCTCTCAACCCTCATTTTCTTTCTCTTCCTCTCACTTTCCAGGAATATATTTATTTCAAATGGATCTAGAAAAAAAGATTCATTCTAAATAAAAATAAAAAATAGATACATCTATATGTTTATATATGCTTCTATATATTCTGAAAATGGAGATTAAATATATCCTATTAAAACAAGGCCCACACTGCTCTAAAGGATCACTTATTATCTCCAATGATCTGACTTGAATCTACTTTTTACTGTGAAATGAAAGCTTTAATGTTTGCCACATTTTCCTAGACCCGAAAATTAATTTAGAAATGAGAAAAAAAGGTATAGCTCACTTCTCCTTTTTTCTTCTTTTTCTTATCCTTCTACGATTTGGCAGGCATCGTCCATTTTAAAATGCACAGCGGAGACAATCTTTGTACTGTTAAAAAAACAGTGTGCCCGATTTTAACAGCTTAAAAAGGGGGGGGAAAGAGGCCAAGGAAACATGAACAGCATATTTAAGTCTAGGAACCTAGTAACCCAGAAAAGCACACTCAAAGCCTGGAGATTAGTAGGTTCTCCGGAAATGTTCATTAATATACTATTAACTGACTAATATCATTAATGGCTGCTATTTTTGAGTAGATCAAATATACAACCAAATAAACAAATATATAAGCTTTTTAATAGTTCTTCACTGTTAGAAGAAAGAAAAGGATCTCACAATTTTCAAGTTATAAGAATAACAACATAATATATAATTATGGTATAATTAGGAATAATGTTTAAGAATAACAACAAAATTACTAAATATGAAAGTAGTTTTGTACAAAAGGAAAATAATACTTGGGGATTTTAACAAGGAAAAAGAGACCTCTAATGACTTCTAGCTCCCAGCATTAGCTTAGTCAACATCTGGCATAACGTTCTACGTTGAGGAATCTTCGTCTTGACTGACTAGACATCGGCCAAATGCCAGCGGAAACCATGAGTCACTTGCCATCACATCAATCTGCTCATGGTTATGTCAGGAAAGTTTTCTTCATCATTAAGCCCCTCTGCTTCAATGCTGCAACCACTGTGTAGCTAATACCATGTTACTTTTTGTAAGGAAGCTTTCTTCCCCCTGATAGATTTGTCCTTTTCTATGATTAGTGTACATTTCAAATGCAAATGTTAGGGGGAAAAGACCTCTAATTAAAAGCACTCTTACTAGGAATAATTACAGTACCAGTCACAAGAAAACTTGGCTTGCAGGTTTGTTATCTTCATAGTCAGAAGCCCTCCTGAGATGCTTTCACCCCAATAGAAACAGTGGGTGATTTGCCAAAATAAACACTCATACAAAGGGCTGGACTATCATTTGGAAATAATGATCTTGCTTCAACATCAGGATCTGAGCCACAAACATCAGGACCCTATCTCACTGTCATAAGAATTAACAATTGTATACACATGGATTGTGTGATCATATATGAGCGATCAGAAGAAATTAAGTGTGACAATATTTGGAGCAAGGTTGAAGAGTTATAAAAGCAAGGGGAATGGCCACAGACCTCCATTTGAGAACAAAGTAGGTCCTCCAGAAAGATTAGCTAGTGGAGAAGAGATGTTAGTGTTAAAGACAGTGTCAAATGGAGCAGGCTCTCTCTCCTAAACAACAGGGGATGTTGATCCTTATGGAATAAAGAGTAGCCTGTGGATCCTAGATCTATTTGTTGAGCAGCAATACCAGATGCACAAAACAATTATCAAAAGCACTGATGTTGCTTGAAAAGTCATGGATAAACAAAGTCCTGGTACAGTTGGTTGGTTGGTTGAAGAATTTTAAAATATTTAAGAATATCAAAAGGCCTAAAAACAAACAAAAAGATGAGGATCTGCAATGGAAACTTCCAACATCTAGGACACTACTTGATATGTCTTCATAGACAATCAATGTTCAATGTATGTTGTGCTGCAGAGACAAATTAACTAATCAATACTACAAATATTCCAGTAAGAGAATATGTGGAGAACATGTTATCAATGTAATTCAATGGAAAGAACAAAACCTCTGAAATTAGTAGACGTGGATTCAAATCCTATCACATAGTAGCTGTGTCAGTGCAGGCTAATAATCTTACCTCCCTGAACCTCTGTTTTCTTGTCTGAAAAATGACAGAGCTAGGCTTCTAATGCCCTTTTCAGGTTTAAATCTGTGATTATGTTATTCTATAAACCCACATTAGGTAACTAATTTCTCCTCTTGTTATTGAGACAATTTGATCCCTTGAACTTATATGAGGAAATAGCTTCCAATAGAATGTAAACTTCTTAATATCAAGAATATTTCAATGGTAAAACCAATAATAACCTGTCATCTTTCTCTTCCTCTGATTCCCATGAGAAATCTTTGGATCTATTCTCTTGTTCCTGCTATTTTATTACAAACCAAGTGACCTTAACAGAAGGTATCTGTATCAGCAAAGAAAAGGTCTACTTACCATCAAATGACTCAGAGAAACCAATAAGTCTCAGGGAAAATGAAGGAGTAGAGAATGAGATTTGTTTTTTGAAAGAAATAAAGGCAGAGAGAGAGAGAGAGAGAGAGAGAGAGAGAGAGAGAGAGAGAGAGAGAGAGAGAGAGAGAGAGAGAGAGAGAGAGAGAGAGAGAGAGAGAGAGAGAGAGAGAAGAGAGGAGAGGAGAAGAGAAGAGAAGAAAAAAAGAAAAGAAAAGAAAAGAAAAAGAAGAGAAGAGAAGAGAAGAGAAGAGAAGAGAAGAGAAGAGAAGAGAAGAGAAGAGAAGAGAAGAGAAGAGAAGAGAAGAGAAGAGAAGAGAAGAGAAGAGAGAGAAAATGTGTGAGAATAGTTGAACTTAATATTCTGGTCAATAAAACTTCACTCTGCTTTAGCATTATTTTATCTCTGGCTTTTAAATCATTCTTTTTTTGCCTTTAGTCCTTATATATAGATGATATACTCATAAACACTTAGAGCTAAGAGGAACCTTAGAGATCATCTAATCTAAGCGTCTGATTTTACAGATAAAGAAATTTTGACACAGAGATTAAATGACTTTCTTAAATCACACAAGTGACAAAGTGAAGACTTTTGTATCCAGTCAATATCTTTTCTAGTATACCAAAAACAATCAAGTTCTTTTTGCAGTGAAGATTGTATTCCTTCCCAATTAAAAAAAACAAAAACAAAAAAAACATTACTCACAATAGCCCTACAAATTCAGTCAGGATAATTTAATTTGCTTACAAGAAAATGAACTCAGAAAGGAATGGTGGAAAGAAAGCCTTACATTTGAAATCTGAATATTTAATGCCCACATATCCTTGAGTCAGTTACTTGAATTCTTTAAGTTCCACTAGGAGTTACTGCAAGGAAGCTCAGACCCTCCAAGTTTAAGTCTTGAACCTGAGAAGCAAAACCAATGGAAATAGTCATAGTACAAATGATCATTCAAAAGAGCTCTGACACTAATCTTCTGGTTCCCTGCTCACAGAGACTTCCTATTCAGTAAATCACAGTGGTTCCCTATTACCTCCAGAATCACATATAAAACCTTTTGTTAAAGCTTTTTCACAGACTTGCCCTTCCTAAAGGTTCAGTATCCCTCACTCCATCATGCACACTGTACATTGACACTGCTGGCATGGGATATTCCATCAGTCATCAGCAGGACTCTGCACTGGATGTTCCCCACACTTGCAAAACTCCCCTGCATTCTTCTACCTCTTGGTTTCCCTAGCTTCCTTAAAGACTTAATTAAAACCTCGCATTCCACTGTAAACTTTTTTTCCCTGCCCTTAACTACAACCACCTTTTTTTTTTTTTCCCTGAGATTACTTCCATTTACTTCTGAACATATTTTATAAGGACCTAGATATTTTATGGTATCTTTTCGAAGAGCACATGAACTCCTTGAAGAAGAGTCTGCTTCTTTGTCCTAATTCCCCCTTTAAATATTTTATTTTAAAAGTGTCAAATATATTAAATGTTTTTTTTTTTTAAATATGTTCACTTCCTGTACATTGGAATTAGGCTTATTCTATCCATATTGGGCATAAACAATTTACTCTGTTATAAGTTATAATTTTAGCTCAAAGGGAATTATATCATCCTCCTCATCATCTTCTTATTCATCATCTTCATTTTTTATCATATTTGTTCTTCTTCCTCTTCTTCATTAATTTTTTCACACGTCCATACAGCCACTTTAATAATACTATCAGACTGGCTACTGTTTTTTGACAGGTGATAATACCCAAGCACAGAGTGACTCAAAGGCCCACAGAGAACAGTAGGCCACAACTGTCAGTACAAGAGGAAAGGACTGTTGTTGATAAGCTTTTGATTCCCAGAATAAGACAAACTTAAACTATTTTGCTGAGGACTTGAAAAACAAAATAATGGAATCTAAATTAAAAATACCAGAAGGTAATTATAAAATAGGGGGAAAATCTTTCTTACACAAATAAAAGCACAGATACTAAAAATATGAAAGCTCAAAAGCAATTTATGTGGATTTAAACATCTGAGTGCTCCATTATCAATATGTAAAATTGTTCAGGTGCCATGGTGACAGGCGCTAAAGAAAACTACAGGTACCTAAAAATTAGCTTAATGCTGTCAGACCTATTCAAGGCAATTAAAAAGTATACATTTCTCACCATTAACCATAATTTTCTTGAAACTATCAGAAATATGAATAAATATTCAGGTAAAAAGTCACTTCATAACATTTTACAAAGATGGCAACTACTTTAATGTATATTTCTGTGTACACTTTAATGTGTAAATACATCCATACACTTAAAGTTACACAGGAACAAAAATTTCTTTTAAAAATCAAACTTTCAAAAATTCTCAAACATATTTAACTTAATAAGAAGGAAAAAAAAACCTCTACATTTTCATTGTGGGAAACATGAGAATTGAGCTTCATATTCATTACTAATGATGCTATATATCACACACCTTCTTGTGCCAAGCACTTTAATCTCTATGGGTCTTTATCATAAATCCTTGGCTAAGGAAAAGAAACTTCATTGCTAAAGTGCATCCACTTATTTTAGTGCTTTTTTTGATTTAGGGGCAAAATTATACAACTCAGACATGCTCATCTTTTAATCTCATAAATAGGCTCATATTATTAGAAGGAACAATTACAAACCCCAAAGTCATTGACATGCTAAGTCATTTTTTCCCCTTTTTCCTTTAAACTTGAAGGAATTCAGTGTTGTTCATTATATTACAGGATCTGTCATGAGATGTGGATATTTTGTGAGTAGCTACAGATTCCAATCCACTTTCTTTTCATGTATGAATATTATCCACAGTCTCTAAGGATTCTTCAAGAGCCACTGAATATACATACAACTTTGCTCAAGAGTCTTTTACAACATAAGGTTATTGCTGCTGACTCTTAATAAGAAGCATCCATATTTTCTAACCATAAAGTTGATGATGTCTAATGTGTATTTTTTTTTCTGAGATCCACATTAGAAATATTCTGGACCCCACTTGGATCCAATATGCATATCTTCATTACTCTTTGGTCACCCACGTCTTTGTTTTTCAGAGATTATTGTTCTAAAATTCACTATCAGAGAACATTTCCAGAATAAAGTTTACTATTAAAATATAGGCCTTTTTGCTTCATTTACTTTTTTCAACAAAGAACATCTTGAAATCACTGAAAGCACTACAGAAATTTTAAAAATGAATCTATCCTTATTAATTTTATTCAGGAAGAATAATTCTTCCTTCTACTTAGTTCTTGGCCTAAATCACTCATAACAGAAATCAATAAAAAAGAAAAGTGGGTTAGATAGAAAAGTACAAAGTCTATGACCTACAAATGTTTAACTAATGTAAAGAAATCATCACAATGAAAGTCTACAAGAGACCATAAACCAGAAAGTATTTCATTTCCCGACCAAGCAGAATGGCCAAACCAAGCATAAAGCCAACTGCATAGTTGAATGATGAATAATTTGTGAGACACCGTCAAGGATGATGCAAGGAGATTGCCAATATCGCTATCTCTTTAAAACAATGAAAAGTGGTGATAGGGAAGATAATTACTATGTACAGAAAGTATGTCCTGAGACCCAACTGAACTCCAGTCTCCTATGAGCACTCACCAAACATTTTGCCACTAAGATGGAATATATTTTATTCAAGGTCCAAATGAAAGAGTGAGTTCTTATAGGTGGTGAAGGATTCCACATATACCTGTTTGGTAATAATATTGTGTTGATTACATCAAGTCACAAAATACTACAAAACCTTCTCAGTAATATCCAAGATTAAAGAACCAAACAGCCGATACTGGAAAACCTAAATGGCACCAAAATGCCTAGTGTCCAGATTATCCTAGGCATGAATTTCTAGTCAATTGAGTTACTACTCTACTAGGCTTATCTGGATATTACTGATGGATAATAAGTTGGGCCCAGAATAAAATCTAATATTTCTAAATGTAAGATACTACTTTTGCTTTACTCTATATTTAGGGCTTGGGTTAACTTAATATTCACTTTCTAATAATTATGTACAAAACAACATTATTTCTTTAAAGAAAAATATCTTTCTGCTAAAATTTATAAAGCTAAGGATATTTGATCTTGACAAGACATTTTCCCTGGAGGGCCAATAAATGTAGCTTACCCAGGGAAACTGATTATTGTTTGTCCTAGAATATAATTCACCATATAAATAATACAATCATAAATTTACAGAAAGAAGGGACCATAAAGATTATTGTCTTTAATCCTTTCATACTGCTTCTACAGAATAAGAAACTGAGGGCTAATGCATCAAAGTTACTTGCCCAGTTTCACACAGTGAAACAGTATATCAGAATACAAATTTGAACTTGGATCTAAATTTGATCATTTTTTCCATATGCCACAGGTATTATTTATGCTTTTGGTAACAATTTTTGGTGACAATTTGTTTTTGCTTTTGAAAATTGTTAAAAAAAATGCTAAAACTTAACAATCAAACTTCACTCTTTTGTTGTTTTTCTTGCTGTTGCAACTCACTGAACCAGGAAGGACTTCTAATGGATTATGATAGAATATTTTAAGGGTGTCTTATAAAAAAAAGAATATGAATGTTATGCTCATGACATATGGATTTTTATTACAAACTGAAGGACTGATTGAGGAGGGAAGAGTATTCCTTTGAATAAATAAATCGGTGACTTTTTTAAAATTTCATAATAGCCATTAGAATAACCTCTGCCTGGTATGCAATGTTTTTCCTCAATATTTCATCAGTATGGAATTCTTTCCTAATTACAAATATTTTGAAAACCTCACTAAGGCAACACAGAGAATCCTAAATAACTTTTAGATGGTTTAATCAGCATGAAAGAACCCGTAACTAGGAAACACAACAAAATTCAATCAGAGATGTGATTAGCATCCTTGGGAGTAAGAATTCTTAACCTTATTTTGAACTCTGGCCCCTTTTGGTAGTCTGGTAAAGCTTGTGGACCTCATTGCAGAATTATGTTTCAAATGAATAAAATAAAATACACTGAATCCCAAAGGAAACCAAGGTTTAGAGAGTCCATTTTAAGTATTTGTATACCTGGGTGAAGGAAAGGGAGAAAAGTGAGCCTAGGATAAATAGTCTGAGACTGGGTGCAATTGATACGTGTGTTTGGAGATGGGAGGAGGGAAAAACAAACCATATTCTTCCTGTGCAATATCTACTGCTTCCAAATCCCCTTCCTGCCAATCCACTGAAAGACAGCAAGCTATCCAGAAAACCCAGAAAAAGGGCTAATCAGAATCAATAACACAAAATCTTGTTCTCCAAGACGTCAACAATAGGAGCAGAACCTTGGCTATCTCTAGTTCTAGTTAGAAATCTGCTGTATGGTTATGGTGCCATAGCCTCATAATACCCAGACTTAACAGGGATTTGGACCTGCAAAATTCCAGTTTGTTTTCATCATCAGACCAGTCTCTGAAAACCACAAACTCCAGCTCAGGCTTTTTAGAACTTTTAATACTTCTCACTCTAACAGGCTTGATCTGTCTTCCTTTTAAATATCTCTTCACCTCTTTACCAGCTCTCTTTCAAATGATGGGCCAGAACACTTTTTCAAATCCATGCCTGAGGAAAGCATCCCTTTTATCTTAGTTAGGATCTTGTAAACACGATTTTAGCCCTCATCGCTTACCCTTCTCTGTCTAGTCATACTAACATTACAAGCCTATTCAGAAAGTTATTAACTGAAAAGGTTGATTTCAATGAAGTTTGCCATAAATGAAATTTCCCATATGTAAAACTTATTTTCTCATGATTGCTATCAGGAAGCCATGGTTCTCTTCCATTAAAGGAGGGGTGGGACTGAGAGAAAGAAAAATGTCTAAGAGTATAATGAAAATACACTTCAGCCTGAAGAATATCTTTAAAAATCATACATTTCAAATATAGGAAAATAACTATAAAATATGTAGAGCTTGTCAAAATATTAATAATGCTATTTGTTGCTGTATTGAAAATAGAAATAAGAAGACACAGAAAATAAAAGCACAGCAGATTTCTCCAACACGGTTTCTTGCCTCATTTTACCTTCTATATTGCTCCCAGTATGAAAATAGTGATTTTGAAAGCTTTAGCAGCTTAATTTCTACATCAAGCGGATACCATCCTAGACAGCTAGATGGTGTAGTGAATGCCGGCCCTTTAGTCAGGAAGCCCCAAGTTCTTTTATTTGGACATTTAAGCTAGTTAACCCTTTCACTAAATCTCTCTCTGCCTCAGTTTTCTTGTAAAACTGAAGATAATATCACCTACTTCACAAGGATGCTTCAAATGCCAAGTCTAAAGTATTTTATATTATTTAATTGTTAGCTATTAGAATTAATGAAGTTAACTTTACACCCAAGATATATATCGCACATACATACACATCAACCTTCCACATTGCTTACGTCTATTGACTTCTTTTTTTCTTAAAGTACTTTAAGTCAAAGGAAGGCGGACTAATAATTGCTAACAATAGTACTTTAAGCTTTGCAAGGTATTTTACATGTTATCTCATTTAATTTTCAAACCAACCCTATGAAGTAGGTACTATTATTCCCATTTTACAGATAAAGAAAGTAAGACTCAGAAAGATTAACTGATTTGTTCAGCATTACACAGCTAACAAGTATCTAGGATAGGAATTGAACTGACAAGATGATGTAAGACTAAAAAAAGGCTGCATTTTAGAAGAGTAGTGCCATATAAATGGAAATTATTTGTATGTATTAGTACTATTAATAAAATATTTTATTTAAATGTCTGGAGTCCATATCATGTGTCAACAAAAACACTGGTATACATGATTGGCAAAAGCAAGTCACAGGTTTCACAAGAATTATGATTAAATATAAATTTAAGCTTATGTTAAATGATCACTTTAATCATTAGAGAGAATTTTGTTAAAGTATAAATATTGTGTCTGAATACTGATTAATCTCAAAAAGCTTCTTGGTCAAATTTCCAATATGATCCACTATTATTAACTCATTAATTTTCTACTTCATCCACCCTATAGTTTAAAAACAATGCAAATACACTGGAAAATCCTGCAAGGATCAAATATATTAATGAGCCTGATAATTAATTTATAAGCATAAGCATCTCTCAAGGAAAAAGATCAAAAAGTAGAATCCTTGACCAAAGGATGACTTCAGGGATTATTTTGGCCAAATGTCGTCCTTTCATAGACAAAGAAATACCCAGGGAAAGGAAGTGGTTTACCCATGGTAACAGAGAAAACCAGCAGCAGAGCTCTGCTAGAATGAATGTAGCAAAAGATAATGGTAGCATATTCAGCAGCAATCATAATCAAAGAACAAGATATTTCTGATTGGTTCAAGAATGTGGTTTTTAATTTTCTCATGAATTTAATGAAGTAACACAATGAGCCCACAAGCCTAAGTGATTTTGTTTCAGAGACTGGATTTATGTTTAATAATCTATATCTCGTTATAAGCACACATTATATGTTTGCGTTTGTATATATACACATATATGTGCATATCTAGGTCAACTGATCTATCTAGCTCTCTCTTCCAAGCTTATAAGGTGTTTTTGAAAAGAGCATAGATCGGTGTCTTTTAAAGTACTTGGTCCATGATTATGATTTGCGATGTTTCCTTGTTACAGTGTGAAAGACCTTTATTAAGATTATATAGGTTCATAATATATTGATCAGCATGAGGCACATTTACAGATGAAAGCCTTGAGCAGGGTCAGGGGAAAGGCACAAAGTATAAAAAGTGTTTTCTGCCAGCTAATTAATTAAATTTCCCAAATCTAGAAAAGACTATATATTCAATCTCAAAAAGTCAGTGCTTGGTCTTTAACATGTTGCTATAATCTGCTCATAAAAATAAGGGACATTGCTAGAAATTTGGCATTAATAAAAGAGGTTACATTCATGGTGATTTCACTCTCATAAAGGCAAATTGAGTCCCCACAATTCAGTGTACCTTTCATAACTCAATTTCTAAGTTCCATTATGCAAGCTCCCACGCTTACAAGATATTATTTATTCTGCAGGTATGACATATCATACCTACTCATAATCAGCAAGCAAACTGGGAAAAATAGCCTTTTTCTCCGTTTCATTTTAATTTTTAAAGAATTACTTAATGCACTATTTGCTGTCAAGACTTCATCAAATTTATTATCACATTTGTGACTTTTATTTGATCATCAAGGTCTTTATTCTAAATGCATTCAGTTGAATGTCATTCTTAGGACACAGGTTGGAAGAATAATACAGCCATATTTGTATCTTGGAAGTAAAACTCAACACTCTACATTAATTCATGATAGATCTAATTGCTCTGCTGTCCTATATCATTTTCATTTTATTGTAAAATTCATTCTATCATTTCTAAAGTTTCTTATACAGATGCAAAACTACATAATACATTACACATTCATATCACATTTCTAGATCATGCTAGCCCACACCTTTAGAGTCTGTCCCCTGGTTCTTAAAATGTAGTAATTAAAAGGCTCCCTGGACTCCTCAGCTTTTGTGTACATCTCATATAAATTCTGCATCTTAGAATGCACACTTGAGAGTCCATGTTTCTGTTTATACTTTAGCACCAGATTTCATATAACTTCGGGAGAACAAATTTTGGCCCATCTTTCATCTAGCTTTGTAAAATTATTCAACAATCATTCATTATGTACTTATCATTAAATGAAATAGGTCTTCCCCTCAGGAAGCTTAGTCTTAATTTCATGTTAAATCTGTGGATTTAGTCTTCTGAAATCCAACTGCTAACACCTAAAATTTTCAGAGGCCACATCTAACTCTGTAGATCTGTAATTAATAAAATTTATGTTGCTACCTGACCAAGATATGATTTTCGGTAGTGGCTCTGTTCATAGTTTTTATCCTGATCCAAGCTCTCATGTTTCTCTTTATAACTCCCTTTTTATGTAATTTATCCTGAGTAACCTCAGAAGTTTAAAAAAAAAAAGAGGGGAAAGCATATTTGAGGCAAAAAAAGGGGGGAAGAATGCATTAATTTATATAATCAAATTCTAAACAATTTCAGTTCTTCTTAACCCTTTCCCACTTGTGAGAGATTTTTTGAAGATAAAAAGATTCATACACTTATATGGGGTTTGAGGAAAAGTGTCCCTGTGTGAATATTTAAAGCTATTTTCTTCCATCCTGCATTTTTATTTCTACCTGTTTTATTTTACATAGATTCTTGGATTCTTCAGGTGAATTTATTTCAATTTTATATTTATTTGTAATTTTTATGCATTTTTATATTTCTTTATATTTTCTTTTGAGGGGTTTATATGTTCCCATTTTGTTATAGACTTTCTTATTTATGCTTTTTCCAGCCTCTTTTTTTCTTACTTTTTGAGACTCTTTTTATGTCTCTTTTTCTCAATTTCTTGAAATATAATCTCAATTAATTTATCCAAATTTTCATAATCATTTCATGTTTTTGTTTCTTTTTCCTCAATTACAGATCTAAATATTTATGTATTTTCCTTCCATTTCCTTCCTGACAAAGTAAGTTTTCTTTTTCTTCTTCTAAGAAATATTTATTTTCTCCTTCCTGGTTATTAGTAGTATAGTGTTTGGAAAATCTACTAAATAATATATCCTTATTATAATCTATTCTTTCTTCCTTTTTTCTTCTTTCTTTTCTTTCCTCCCATTTTTAAACTTACCTGTGATTTCATTTTAATAAATATCTCCCTAAGAAGAAGCCTTTATTACAAAAGTGGATTCACTTTTCATTTTGTAGTTTTTAATATTTGCATGGTGATAATGAAAAGTTACGTGCTTTTCTTACTGGTCCAACAGCTAAATTTTAACCTGGGTTTTCCTAACTTTGAGGTCAGTTCTCTATCCACTGTGACTCCTTTATCCTAATTCTTATGAAACTAAAGAGAACACAGAAACACACTAACCATTAATCAAAAAATACAAAAGCAGAAAAAAATGTAGCTAAAGATGAAAAATAAAACCAAGTTAGAGGAATAATGAAAAGATTTGGAATTTTTTTTTTCCAAATAGTATTTTAAGCGTTTATCGGACCACAACTTGAGGACACTGCTTCCTTCAATTAATTAATTAAGCCCTATGCAAATGTTGGCTCCTATATATTCTATTAAGAATGAATAAAAGTTGGTATACATTCAGCCAGTGTGCTTTTCTTAATTAAGTCAACATTTCTTAATGACTATACCATTTTTCTTCTTTGAAAAAGCTTCTGATCCATTCCTCCTCAATTTCCCCACTGAACATAGGCCTTTATTGAATTATTTTTGAAAATGTATTTAACAATAGGTTTTCCCCCTCTTTTCCCTCCCCCAAATACACACACACACACACACACACACACACATATATATATATATATATATATATATATGCATATATATATATATATATATATGCATATATATATATATATATATTCTCAAAGATAAAGATCTGTCTAGAAATTTTAAATAAACCCATATATTAACAAAGGTGCAATTCCAGGTCTGACATGCCTCAACAAGAAATGAGGGGGCTCTTTCCAAGACACAAATCTAGATGACAGAGAAGGCAGGGAGAGATAAAGGGTGTTTCCTTAGGATGACTATATTAGTTTTATTAGCTTGTGTTGGAGAAGATTAAGGGCGGGAAGTACAAAGTCTCTCAAGGATGGAACCTTGGAGGTAGTATATCAGAGACTGGAAAACAGGATAATCTTGATCACCATTACCAATACTACCACTCCCACCCACCTCTCCAGGATGTCAGAAGCCAGCTCTAGAGAATGTGATTATACTACTCACATCTGAATGGCAGCTGTTTAGGGTATATTTGATATGACCAAAGTGCTGAGTAATGTGTTTCCCTCACCAGCCAAGGAAAAGTGAACATATTTACATAATCATTTATGTCATTAAATATTTGACTTTTTAAATATTCCACTTTATTAAATTCCGTGTTACTAAGAAAAATAAAAGCAGTTGTTAACTGATTATAGACATGAACTAAAGTAGCCTTTTCAGAAATAGTTCCTAAATTTTGAAAAGATTATTAAAATTCTTTTACTTCTTAATTATAGTCACACCATTTTTACTTTCGTAGATGCTGATTTCCAAAAGAATAAAGTCCAACCTCCTCATGTGAGACTCTGAAATGATTCCAACATGCCTTTTCTAAAGGAAGGATGACTACTCAGACCTCTACATTTTCCTATCCCATTGGACCTCAGTTTCTAAAATTGGGTGACAATCACATGTAGGGTCTTACAATTGAGTGTGGGAGTTGCAAAACTGTGATTTATTATTAGTCAGTGTTTGATTTGGATCTATTTTAAATACCCAAATATCCAGGGTCATGTAAAACAAGGGGTTGCAAGTGGGAAAAGTATAAGAAGCCCTGAATTAGAGTGCTCGATATTCTCCACTCTTCTTGGGGTCTCTCTCAACTCCAGGTTTTGCTTAAGAAACAACCCTTACTTGGGATGGACTTTCTGACCAACATTTCTAATCCCCATAGTAACTCTTCCCTTTAAAAAATCATCTCCTCCTCCATAAAGCTGTCCCCTATCTCTTCAACTGGTAATTATTACTCCCTCTTTAATTCCTCATTGAATTCTCTACAAGCGCTATATGAATTCCCTTAATTTTTTTTGGCGTTATAATTAGACATTAATAAGTCTCATTTTCTTCAATTTTTGAAGAAGACTATGTCAAATTTGTTTATCTCCTGACTCTTAGTATTATATCTACTACATTATTTAGTTATGGACACATACCCAGTTTATGTTAAATGGAATTCTAAAGAGATGCCCCAAACCAATGTTGCATAAATATATAAAATAATTAAATATTTTTTTTGAAATGTTACAGAATCATTTAACCCTATAGAGTTTAAGGTGATAAAACTTAAGTAGGACTATGAACTTAACTCCATATTAGCTGGAAGGTTATGAATACCTTACTGGCATATAAAAGTCATTCAGATCATAGTCCATGAATATGAAGACATAGTTTGATGCCTTCCTTTTCCTCTTGTCTCTCATATGCTTTTGAATTAACATTCTCCTTCTCCTTTAATTATTGTGCAAATTTAATTTTACTAACCGACACTCACTCTGAGAATTTCAGGCTACATCATATTCATTTTGCCACACTGGCTGGTGAGATGATGTATATTCTATTATACATGTAACTGTAGGATATGTGTTTATCATTCCACCCTGTGTCACTAGCAAAATATAATACAAACTGTGAGAGAGAGTTAGGCTGCTCTTGGAGAAGTCCAAGGGGCAGCAGCACTTGCAGGTGAGAACCATCATACCTTCTGATTAATGGAGAGGCCTTAACAGCGCCCTTCTTCCATGCGTCTTGCCATGAGGAAAGGGGAGGAGGGGGAAGGTGGTGATGGCAGCAACACCTGGGGAAGGGAGATGGGGAGATATGTGAAGGGAAAATCAGTAGGCCCTAAAATGGTGTCCGTAGACCTTGCCAATAAAACTAGTTATACAGATTAAAAACTCAAATGGCTTAAATGGTAGAAGAGCTCTTTAAATTAACCCAACCATAACAGGATAAAATGAAAGAAAAACTCTGAAAGAAGATGCTTGAAAGGTTATAGTTTGCAATCTGTGAAAACAAGACAAGCTCTCAAGAACTGCAAGCAAGGAACATTGAAGACAAACATAGAAGAGTCTTCAATATTCCATTGTTTGTCTTCTAATGGGTTGGAATTCTCTAGGGATAAACAGAGGTAATCCTCCCGGACCTGATGCTTACTAGGTATATAACTAGCATAGCCATTCCCTCTAACACTGAGCTCAAATTTCTTCATCTAACAGATCAGGATGAAGATTTTTGCTCAAGCTACCTCATGGTCTTCAGAGGAAAGCAGTTTTGAAACCATAAAAGGGCTACTTTTACAATTGGATAATATTAGTGAGGACATATTTACATCCATGATTGCTCTCATATCACAGATCCAGTCTCCTTTCGATTAATTTTATTTTTGTGATCTAGTTAGCAAAATGCTTTTGCCTGGATGTAAAACATACGGGATTATGTTTACGATTAAAAATAGGTGAAAGTGTATTGACAGAAAGATATAGACTGTCTAGAGAGGGAACCTCAGGCTTTTCAAGTTCATCATGTCTCTAGTCATTCTAACTATTATTTCTGATTGGAACAACACAACACGACTTATTTCTAGAAAATGGTACTAGTTAAGAATAGTAGATATCAAATGAACTACTAGTTTTCTTATAACTTAGCCTGATTAACAGTTAACCTTAACATTATAATAGCAGTATAAAGTTAATTCTTGGCTCTGCCTGCATAACTGTCATATGTGCTGAACATGGTTTGAATCAATCCTGGTCTTCCAACTATTTAAAAAAATATTTCAGTATATAAGAAAAAAAGATAACTCAGGAATTACATGTACAGTGAGACCTCTTAATGATTACAGGGTTGAGGGAACAGGACAACCATCTAATAATTTTTTAAGATATTTTTTTCTTCCCTGGATGTAGTAAATGTAGTTCAAGGCAAGCTCTAAGAAAATATTTTTGGTTTTTAGATGTTATTGTTATGGTGGTGGTGCTTTATCTGTAGTGTCTAAATGTTTGTTATGATTTAACTCAATCTACCCAATCTAAGTAATATTGACTAGGTTTTCCTCTATTTAGAATAAAGAATGAGAAGTTTATGAAATGTAAGGGGACTACTAATGAAAACAGAACAATTGTTTTCTTATAAAATAGTTCACGTAATTTTACATGCACTAGACATATGTCATACATCTATAAATCACCAAGCAAAGTCCATTTATACATCTTACAATAATTAAGTTTTCATCTTAGAATAGAAAATTTGAGAGCTGTAATGCTATCATAGATCTACGTAAAATGTGATATAAAACTAAAAATTCTCCAGGAATAATATTTATTCCTCAAATTATTTAAATTATAATCATGTTCGATGACTAGGAATGGAAAATGTCATCTTTGTGAGCTATTTGCTTAGTAGAATGTTTTACATGTGAGATATTTTGAATAAGGATACATTAAAAGTGTTTACCAGGGAAAGATATGTGAAAAAAGAAGTTAAAAAAAACATATTTCTTATATATTTATTTACTTATTATACGTATATTACATGATATATGTATATGTTTCTTAAATATAATAAAGGACTTCTACTATGTTTATTTCTAGTAAAAGTGCTATGACATTCACCGGACTTTTTTCCAGAGTTGGAGACATGCTGAATCCATGGCTACATTCCAGTTTCTAAAGGTAGTTCTGTTCTTTAATCCAGATGTTTGGGAAAGAAATAATCGCAAGGATCTTTGTAGGTTTTTTTAGCCCAAAATTCCTTTTGACCTTTTCTTAAATCTGTTTGGAGAAGGAATTTCAGACTTTGCAATTTCATCATGTCTCTAGTCTTTGACATACTGCTTACTATTAGCTATTATCTATGTTTGGAAGAACATGACCCAACTTATGTCTGGGCAATCAGGTTAGTCATTCCTGGAGTTGAGAAATTCTATAACTAATGACTTATCACAGGAGATTAGCATCAAAGAACTCTGAAGGCATGCTGAATAACTCTTAAATTTTTTTAGAGTTGCCTCACATTTAAACATGTTTAGACAGATGTGCCTGTTAAAATTATATAGAACCTGCAGTGCTGAGTCTCATTTTTGTTCGATATGAGTGAATAGACATACTTGGTGACCTTTTACTACACTGCTTCTTGAACTACTTATTGTATTATTTAAATTTCTTTCAACCCTTGATAAAGCCTTTTCATTGGGAATCAACGTCTATATTAGATGATTAAAAAGGCTGGAAAGAAACTGCACTAAACTTCAGAAGGGTGGTATTAAAGTCCGGGAGTTTTTTTATTATATATTTTTTTAAGTTTGAAAAGAGAATTGTCTGCTGCTTGATATTATGAGAGAATAAAAATAAGCAAATGCTTCAATTGCCAATGTTTCAGCAATTAAAATTGTAGAATTTTTGAAGAATCTGTTTTAAGATGGCAACTATGATGAAACAAGAGATGAAAACAAGAGAAAAACAACAAAATCACTCCATTTGCTCAAATATCTGCCCATGATAGCAAATAGGGCAAAATATACCAGTATATAAATAGAGGTCCTCAATTCTCTTCAAAGAAAATAATGCTAAAGGCCTTCTCTAGCAAATGTTTTATTGGGTCATAAAAGAGCAAAGATCTGTTTGTATGTGCTTTATATAGCAATGTACTGGGCACTATGGGAAGTATTAAAAAATGCCTTACACAAGGAGCTTACAATCTTTTTTAAAGAGACTATAAAACAAATTGTATATATATAATATACACACAAACACGAAGGCACACTGAAAACTCAAAAAACAGCTGGTAAAATTTTAATTAATTCACCTTTGCCTGAGGATATATATGAAGAGTAAATACAGAGAAAAGAAGTAGCTGAAATTAGGTGTGGTATATCATGGCTTCTTTCCTTGAGGTGGTTACTTTTAAGCTGACATAATAGGATTTGTGGGGCACATGATCTATTCTACCAACTCCCCAAAGGTATAGTAGTGCACTTTATTTAAGGCTTTTTTCTTAAGGAGTAATCAATGGGAAAAAAAAATAATAAGAATATTTTAAACAGGGATTTTTTTTTTTGGGGGGGGGAGAAGGTATATACTAGGATTAATAGAGTAGATAAGGTTATGGTAAATTGAAATGACAAAAAAAAAAAAAAAATGGATGGATGGATGGATAGATAAGTTAGTAGCCAAGAATGCTATTAGTTTACTCTATAATAATGGATAAGTGGGAAGAATGGAGACATGTTGGTAAAAAATGAGATTAGTTTTCAACTGCTATTAATGAAATATTTATAGGGAGAGATCTTCTCATAAGGGTGAGAGATACAGTGAGTACCCCAGAATCTAATAAAGTGTCTGATCCATCACAAGTGCTGAAAAATTACGTGACAAACTCGAATCAAACTTCATTCCCATATAAGGAAAAAATTGAGATAGCTTATGCAAACATATTATTTTATAACTTTTAGGCATTATTCTTCATCTTTAAATTGGGGATTATACTAATAATACCTATTTTACAGGGCTATCTTGAGGATCAAGTGAGATAATATATGTAAAATCAATGTAATGATCATCATAATTATTATTATTGGAACATTTTGAAGGGATGAGTCCTCAAAAGGGAGGTAATTAAATTTAAATAAATTGAAATAAAACTAATACGATTTAATAAAAGTTAAATATAAATTTATTTTATAAAATTTTGTAAAATAAAATTATTTCTAATGGTATATACTATACATTTAGTTATATATATAGAATATGTAGTTAAACCATGTATGTACATTTTTATGTATTGCAAATGTATAAATATTATGCATGTGTTTACTGATATAAATTAATTATATGTAATTATAATTGTATAAATTTATGGTAATATAAAGTAACCTATATTTGTGCAACTGAATTACACACAACTGTATAAACATATACAAACTATACAAATATAAATGTATATAAGTATACATATGCACACATATATAATTTTTCCTTGTTGACTATATTATCAAGCATCTAGCTCCTACTTCTGTTTATTGGAAGAAAATTTAATAGACCAAAAATAATTATGTTGATCTCTATTTTTAAAAATTCCCTTTTAATGCTACTTCCCAAGTAGCAAACAGAAATTGGCAGAAAACAATGCAGCTCTCAAATGGTCATGTCAATGAAGAATATGGGCCTTTGCTTCCAAAGAGCATGGAGGCTAATTATGGGAAGGCAAAACTAAAATCATAAGAAGAAAGGACAAATTTAAGTTCTATGAGGCAAATATTATAAGTATGAGAGAAATTAGAAGAAAAACAAAGATTAATCAGTGTGGGCAAATACAGAGCTGGCAAAAGGCCTTGGAAGAGGAAGTGAATTGCCTGGTCTGATTAATTCTGCGTATCTCAGGGACAAATAGGCTGAAAAGCAGGAATAGGCTTTTGTGTTAGGAAAGACTAGAAAATGGACTTCTAGAGTTGGAATAAATCAGATAATAGATAATCTCTCTACGTTTTGATGATCAAAGGAGTGTTTTCAGATTAGTCTGGCAGCACTGTGTGTGTGTGTGTGTTTGTGTTTGTGTGATGTTTTGAAATGAGGAGGGTCTGGAATTTTGCAGGCCAATTTAGTGGAGATAACAGTCATCGGACTATGAGGTGATAAGCCCTGGATCAGGTTAATGTCACTGAAAGCACAGATGAAAAGCTCATCTAAAAGCTCATTGACAGGAAGGAATGACAGGACAGGTCATGTCCAGGGATTAGCAGGTCAAGTGTTATCTCCTTTGCATGTGGTGCTGCTCAATTAACTATGTAAGTAAGTGGGAGAGAAAGCTTAGCTTCTTTTTAAGACTCAGGTATGCTAAGATATTATTTCAGTCAATAGACACAATCAGAATGTGGTTCCTGAGCAACAGAATAAAAAGTAAAAGTATTTAATCATTCAACTGTGAAGACCACAAATGAACAAAACTTTAAAAATCCAGTAGTTTTTCAATTAAACAACAAAAAAATTTATTTAAATGCACAAAAGATGATAAAGGGCATGCCATATGATGAATTGATTACAATTGTTATTTGAGGCTTTTATGTGTTTCTTTTAGTCAGTGTTATAAATGTATGCAGGATTACACAAGATATTTCATATTTTCTTAGGATACAGTTTTATAATTCATATCGCATTAAAATAAAATTAAACTTGTTAAAATATTTAAAATCATCCATTTTGAGAAAATGTTTCTGCAATGAAGAACTTTTAAGGATAGAAATTATTTGTTGTGTAAACTTTTAATCTATTATTTAACTTCTTAATTGGATTTGCCAAGTAAATAATTTAAGATGCTAAATTTATGACATTTTGCAATAGCTTTTTAAAAGATGTTTCAGCATCACTATAGAAAAATAGAAAATATCCTTTTCCATTTAACTTAAGATGTTCACTTATTATAATTAATCCTGCATTTTTATTTTAATCATGTTCCTAGGGTAATTACACACTGTTGTCATATAATTATCGGTAGTTGTTGTAGTTCTTTCATTCCATGTGACAATATTAAGAGATATTAAAAGGAGTTTTTTTTTTTTTTTCTTTTTAAAATAGTTTCTAAAGACTGTAGTGGTTCTGGTACATTTTCCTCATTAATTTGCCTAAAATAATTTTAGTATTTAAAAATAGAAATAAGGGGCAGCTAGGGGGCGCAGTGGATAGAGCACCAGCCCTGAATTCAGGAGGACGGAGTTCAAATCTGGTCTCAGACACTTAACACTTCCTAGCTGTGTGACCCTGGGCAAGTCACTTAACCCCAGCCTCAGGGAGGGGAGGGGGGAAATAGAAATAAGGGTTAGAAAAGTATTTCATTACTATAGGGAACTCTCAGGCAAGGAAATGTCCTTTACCAATGTAGATCATCACCACCTCCAAAACATGGAAACCCCGAGAATTATCTAGACCAGTGAGACAACGATGGACTTATATAGGTGACATAACAGTATAAATCAGAGGTCAGTCTTGCATTTAGACCATCCTGCCTTCAAAGGCGGTTCTCTATCCTATGGATACTATATCTCATTTGAAATATATATTTGTGTGTGTGTGTTTATGAAAGGAATTCAAACTAAGATTCTAAATGAACATATTCCATTGGTGGTTTTAGCATCATCTCTTTAAAATAATTAGTCCTCTATCAAAAAACCCAGTAACTTTATTCCTCAATGCATTGAAAAATGGTTCGTTTATTCTTTTCACTGAAAAGGTATTTTATTTTATCGCTGTCATGAATTTTCTATATTATTCTCTCTTAAGAATGAATTTTTACATATTATATGAGTATAGGAAGGAAGGGGTTGAGGGAAAAAAATTATGTGTGCCTGTGTATTTTCTCCCCAGAAAATGATTATGGTTTCTATGTTATGGGGGAAAAAAAAAAGCTTATAAAACTCTAGAGTATTTCTGGTAGTGGGTCTAAATAACAGATTTTAAAATAAATCATCATAGATATTCACGCAGTATCAATTGTGTTTTGTGTTTTGTTTTTTTTTTTTTTTTTTTAGTTTTTAGTATTTTTTGTTTGAGAG
Organism: Sminthopsis crassicaudata; assembly: GCF_048593235.1. Lineage (NCBI taxonomy): Eukaryota > Metazoa > Chordata > Mammalia > Dasyuromorphia > Dasyuridae > Sminthopsis > Sminthopsis crassicaudata. Next base: position 21,886,501 of record NC_133622.1, on the reverse strand, counting down.
TTTTTTTGGTTGTTTGTTTTTGTTTTGTGGTATTTTGTTTTGCTTTTCACTTTTAGGAACCAACATATCAACAAGTAGGAATAAAGCCAATAATTGGCTTTCCAGGTATATAAGTTTAAGGGAAAAGAATGAAAACATATTTTGCTCTCCATGAAAAAAAAAATGTTCTCAAAAATGTGAGAAAAAAAGCAAAAGCCATTTCCCTAAAGTGTAAAAATTCAATAATCTTTTCTAAAGAAAGGGAATCTTATTCTATCTCTAGCTACTCCTGCAATTTGCAATTTTATATAATAAAGGGGACTCTGCCTTTTGAGGTGAAGAAAATGAAACCTTTAATCAAATACTATCTATGCCTTCTAATTTCCAAATAGACCTCTATGATGTCTCCAAACTGAGGATAGGCTTCAAGATTATTTATAAATGTCAGCATATGCAAAAAAATAAATACATGGTACACAAAATATTTTCTTTTTTTTCTATATAGCATAATTGAAGCTGTCCAACTTTTAAGAGGCTGGCTGGCCTTGTGACCTTAAAAATTTTTTAATGGTATAGGGTCATCAGAGGAATTATTTCTCAACCTTCAAAGCAAACTATTTCTACTGATATTCCATAATTCTCCTTAGGGAAATGAGAGAAACAAATGTGTTTGTAGACATCAGAAGTCATGAGTGTGTTTGATACCAAAGTTCAAGGAAGCTCAGACTTCATAGTTTCCTGAAATTTTTATTTTATGCACATAAGTAATATACCTGAGATTTTAATGGCTAACTCGCACTAGCATAAGTTCATTGAATGAGGTGATTCTCCTGAGAAAGAGAACATTGTCATTCATACTTGTGGACAAAATGGATAGTAGTCCAGCGAAGGAGATTCCTATGCTGTTGAATGATACAGGGTACCTGGCTCAAGGATTAGCCTACCTAAAGTGGTCTCAAATTATGGATCGCAGGGTTCTGCCTTTAGCCTGATCTTAATTATATTTTTATCAAATTGCAAGAAAATATGAAAAGTAATATTATTTTTTCACTCTTTTTGAAGATTATAGTATCTGGGGACAAATGTTTCATAGGAGAGAATAAAGACTTAACAGACTAAATTTGTGACCTAAAAATCCTTAACACATTTACAAAAGTGCAATCTTCAGAACAAAGACAATAATAATCCAACTGCTCTCTCCAACACCTACAGAATAGTTTATTTAGCCTCAAGCAATGGATTTAAAAGGGCTACCAAATAAATAAATAAATAAAGCAAAACAAGAAAACAAAGAAAACACCAGGAGTGCATCTAGAGGAAGGTGATCAAAATTACAAATGATAGTAGTATCAACCTATACGAAAAATAATGGAAGGGAAAAACTGGAGACTTCTTAACAACAATAGATTGATGTTAGGACATAGCGTTTCTTTTAAAATAACATAGAACCTTAATCATTAGCAGTCAATCATAAAAAACAATACTCATTAGGCAATAAGTTCCCCATCAGTGGAAGTGTACAAGTAAAGATTATATGACCATCTGTCAAGGTTGTTTTAGACAGAATTTTTGCATGGAGTTAGAGGTTAGAGTAAGTTTCCTGTAAGTTAGCTTCTATGGCTATGATTGATTAACATGGCACTTTGGAGGTACAGTACCCTTCAAAATCAGTTAATCACTTCATATACCCTGTATTTTCTTCAACAAACTAACCACACATACTTATAATGCTTTTATCCTCATTTTTTCATAAGAGCAAATAAAAAGAAAATGTTTAGTCAAAGTCATGCATTTGATTATAAGCAGGTATAAGTTTACAATTGTAAATTGAAATCTAAATAATTAGAAATATTTTTAAACAAATCCTCTCTTATAATTTACGTGGCACAGAAAAAGTGGTATGGGATCATTATAATCCTTAATTTCTTCTACCATGATTTTTTACATGGACAAGAAAAGGCTATTTCCAACTTTATTATTTCCAAAGACTTATAGCTAAAATCCTTTCCAATGACAGTTACCAAAGGGCCCTCTGCTATTTAGAGATGAGATTAACTATTAAAGGTAGATTCTACCGATAAATCACTTTTCATAATTCCATCTGATAATTTTATTATAGGAACCTCTCTTTGCAGCCTAGTCTGGGCAGGTCAGCCCAAATCTAAATCTTAAAAAAAAAAAAAAAAAAAATTAAAAAAAAATAAGCTACACTCTAAGCCCTTATCCTCATGTGTCCTTGGGGCTTCTCTTTGTTTTCCTTCTTATAATCTCAGGTTACTTCCTTCTTAGCCACCCAAGCCTAACAACAGTTGTCATTTGTCATTCAGTTTAAACTCCATAAGTGGAGGATATTAGAAGGGTCTTCTCTTCCTCCAAGAGACGTGAAGATGTTCTTTTGTTAAAGCTGCTTCACCTCTGTTTAAAAATAACAGAAGAGAAGCAAACCCTTTTTTATCCTATCAAAATGAAAGTGCAAATAAAATGGCCTATTTCCTTTACAAAAGAGAAATAACTGTAGTGTGTTATTTGTAATTTAAAAGCTCCTGGAAAGGCTATTCATAGACGACTAGGCAAGGAAGGACCAGAAAACAGTCTGTTCATTACATCCTTTCTTTAAAGACTGTTTATCTATTTTTATTTATAAAATATGAGCTCTGCTCCCTCTGTAATACACCTCAAGCATCATTGTTATTTCCAGAAACAAGAGCTAGATTTTTCTTATGGGTCTTGTTCTTGAGTTCTAGATGTTTATTAATGGAATAACAAACAGACCAGGGCAGATCTTCAGTTATAAATCAACCAAGAGGTTAAAGTATCTGCCTAAGACTACATAGCCAGAGCCCTCTGTAACTACTGAATGGCCACTGAGAATCTTCATATTCTCTTCTACAAGACAGAGACAGAGAGGTATTTTTTATGTATATGCACACACAATATATGTATACACACATATAAACACATACATACATTTATTATCACATGTTATACATGCATGGTATTTTATTTTAAGTCTCAACTGTGACATTCTCAAGAAACCTAACAGATGAGAAAACTCCATGCGGGTGGTGGATATGTGTATGTTTTCATAACGATGTGAAATTGCTAATTTCTTTTATTTTAGTCACTGCCTAGATTAGGGAAATGGAATCAGATTTAACAAACAGCATATGGAGCTGCTAATGAAAGTGAAGAACCTGTTCAATTTTCCTCACATTTTTGCTCTTTTTTATTTGT